>NC_029778.3:74722511-74725534 GCF_000817695.3 Arachis duranensis | reverse complement strand
CAATTAACCTTTATCTTATAAAATTAATCAATTCAATTAACTAATATAATTAACTATATAAATATATTATAGTTAATTAATTGATATAAATTATAATAAATATTATGATATTTAAATATCTATCAAATTAATTAATTGTTATTATTAATTAATTATTATTGATTTGATTTAATGAATTAGACAAATAAATCAAAAAATATTTTTAAGATCATGTCACATTAGCTCTATTATTTACTCTATTATTAAGTGCATAAAATTCGATTTTAATATAATATAATAGATAATAAATAAGATATAATAGATAGATAGATAAATAATGTATTAATAACCTCAATATACCTGCATTAACGGAAATAAAAATGCAACTTAATTTGAATTACTGTCACATATGAAATGCCAATAATTTCAGTTGATAGTTTTCAATTAAATAAATATGCAATTTTATATTATTATGAATCATATAATTAAACATAATTATGTTTCCTCTTTGTGTCAATTTCTCCATTTTCCTTTTGGGTGATCAGTGATTCTAAAATGACTTCTTCGTAACAATTTCTTTTTATTAACAACAATTTTGTCATAAACAATAATAAGTTAATAGTTCCAATATTCCAACTGAGTTATTCGATTTATTAAATTATATAATAAAATATTGTCATGTGCAATAATTAAGAATATTGATTAATTGCTTTTTACTAAGATTCTTTCTGATGTAGCTTTGAATAGTTATAAAAAATATACCCATTTAATTATATATTTTAAGATTTAAGAATATACACACCATAATCAAGAACTAAATAACGACAATAAATATGAACTTTGCGGTCTCAAAAGTTTTCATTTCATACAATCACAATTTCATTCACAAATAATGGCATTCACATTGTGGCTTGTTCCCCTTACACTACTAGCCTCTTATTATACTTTTGTGGCGGCGGCAGTGGCAATTCCACAATCACCAAACCAAAAAGTGATTAAGAACAAGGTAGAAGAAGGGTGTGATCTTTATGAAGGCAAATGGGTCATTGATGAATTTTATCCTCTACATAATGCTTCAAGTGATTGCCCTTTCATTGCTAAGGGATTTGATTGTGTTAGAAATGGAAGGCCTGATAAAAAGTACCTCAAGTATAGATGGAAGCCCAATGCTTGTGACCTTCCAAGGTAATAATCTTACACTTTTTCCAGGTTTATGTAAGCATTATATTGTATATGATATTAGAAGATATAAATAAGCCAATGAGTTATAGCTCAAATGACATAGTCTCTCTATACTCATCTAAGATATCGTTGGTTTGAATTTCTCTATCTTTGGTAAAAAAAAAAAAAATATCTTTTTTGCCTCTACCTATTAATTTTTACAATGAAAGAAAATATAATAAATTTATATCCTATGACAAATTGTCTATATCTATGTCTTTACCTATAAATACATTATTTTTCTGTTTTTCTGTTTATTTATATTTGGTTTAAACTACCAATTACTAACTAAATATGAACTATTCATAATAAAAAATATTTTTCAACTTTTTTTAGATATTTATTTGTATTTTTTATATATGTATCAAGTCAATGCATTTTCTTAATCTATTATATAAAGCATGAGACTGGGTATAAATTTTACATTCTATAATTAAATATGAAAGGAAATGAACTAGCTTGGTATAAATTCAACCAATCATTCCTAATGATATTGATGAATGAAGGTTTGATGGTGAAAAGTTTTTGGAGAGAAACAAAGGAAAGAAGATAATGTTTGTTGGGGACTCAATAAGCAACAACATGTGGCAGTCACTCACATGTTTACTTCACAAAACTGTTCCAAACTCAAACTACACCTTAACTAGACAAAGTTTGCTCTCTATTTTCTCATTTCCGGTAATCATCACACATCTTCATTGATAGCGAGCCTTCATAATTTTTTATTAGAAAAATTCAATCATTTTTATTTATTTATTTTTGTAGGAATATGAAGCGTCAATCATGTGGTTGAAAAATGGGTTTCTTGTGGATTTGATAAATGACAAAGAAAAAGGTGGAATTCTAAAGTTGGACAGCATTAGCACTGGGGGACAGTGGAAAGAAGTAGACATTTTGATTTTCAATAGCTATCATTGGTGGACTCATACAGGACACTCTCAAACGTATTTATTTCATTTTCTTCAATTATATATTTTATGATTACTGTTATAATTTAATTTTGACATATTGAATATTTGATAGTATAAATTTTTTTGTATCCTTGTCAAATTAAATTTATTGTTCCGGATAATTTTTCATCAATATAAAAGATATTTAATTTTATTGATATTGTTATATGTGTGTAAAAATTAAAAAGTTATTTTTGTATATAGAAATTTAAACTTTGCTATTATATTGTTTCTACAGATGGGATTATTTTCAAGTGGGTGATAAGTTGATCAAGGACATGGA
This sequence comes from Arachis duranensis, assembly GCF_000817695.3. Classification (NCBI taxonomy): domain Eukaryota; kingdom Viridiplantae; phylum Streptophyta; class Magnoliopsida; order Fabales; family Fabaceae; genus Arachis; species Arachis duranensis. Next base: position 74,723,101 of record NC_029778.3, on the reverse strand, counting down.
TCATATGGAAGCTTTCAAGATTGCATTGACCACTTGGGCAAAATGGATAGATTCTAACATTGATCCTTCAAAGATTAGAGTCTTTTTTCAAGGAATTTCTGCTTCCCATGCTGAGTAAGTTCAATTTCTTTACTTCCATTTCTAGATTTTCTTTGTATTATTTGACACCAACACTTTAGGATACTATATTTAATTTATTTTTATATAACTACTGTTCACTCAAAAGATCTAAATATTCCTAAAACTAATAAAATGCAATATTGTAAAGAAATTTTATGCACATTTAAATTATTGTTATGAAAGTATAATAGCATGTATGTGTAATGTGTTCATTTATTGATAGCAAAAATTATGTCATTCTTTAGTGACACAGTGATGAGTAAAAGTGAGCCTGAAATCCAATTAAATAATTTTATTAGTTAGTGTGATTTATTATAATGAAAGATAATAAAAATTTATAGTACCAAAAAAAAGTGACAGTAAAAATGCAATCAATAAAAAAAAATAATAATTAGTATTTTTTTTCTCTCTCTTTAAAATTCTAGTCTTATAGAATTATCTATTTTTTTTTTATTTTCTTCTCTAGTCTA
>NC_029778.3:74669096-74722420 GCF_000817695.3 Arachis duranensis | reverse complement strand
AAATATAAATTTTTTAATTAATAATATCACTATCCTTTATGGTTATTGAAAAGTTTTCCATAAAGAAGAGAAAAATTGTTCCCTATAAAAGAAAGAATGAGATTCAAAACGTGGCTAAAAAAGTTTCTTCAATTAAGAAAACAAGTGCTAGCTATATGCTGCCAGCTCAAATGTCCATGGATCCAAAAGTGAATGCATGCACTATAAATAAATATTCCAAGACAGAAAGTCATAAGATTATAAACAACTGTTGACAGCTTTTAATTAAGTGATTACAAAATGTACACATAACCCATGTTTAACTCTAATTTACCTCTAATTGTGTGGACTAATTAATAAGTTCACTATCTTAGTTATTTTTCTTTCATTTGTTAATTAAAATTTAGTGTATCAAAATTGCAAATTTAAGAAAATTTATGGAGACTATTTGCACATATAACCAAAGTTCAAAAAGTCACCAAAAAAAAAAAATATATAACCCACTTATTTCGGACAAAATTACATTTTAGAAGAATATAGGTGTTTAATTTAAACATTTTAAAAATACATATTTTTAAGTTTATTAGAAGTTAAAATACTCATAACTTAAAATTTAGGAATATGATAAATTGTAATTAATTTATTAACAATATTGATTATAAAGTTTTACAAAACAAATTAGAGTCTATTTGAAGAGCTTCAAAAATTATTTTTCTGGAGCTTTTGACTTATGAAAAATTACATTAGCATTGTTTGGTACAGTTTTTTAAATATGTTTTTAACTTTTTTAAAAATTATTTAAATATGCTGTTAACTTTTCAAAAATTTAACTTCTCTCATTCTAAAAATCTATTTTATCATTTATATTTATTAAAATAATTTTAAAATAAGTACTTCTATAATAAAAATTTAAATATAAAATAATTTATTTATAAATTACTTTTAAAATAAGTCTTTATGTTTTAAACCCTTTATAAAAAAGAGCTTAAGTAAGTTCTTCATTCAAATTAGTTCTTATAATCACTTGCTTTTTTATTGAATTGAATATTGAAGTGAGAAGGCATGCTTGAGAAAAACTCAACCAGAGGAAGGATCAATGGCAGCACCATATCCAGGTGTGGACATAGTGAAGAGTGTTATAAATAACATGACAAAACCAGTGGAACTGCTTGATATTACTTTGCTAACACAACTAAGAATAGATGGTCACCCTTCAATTTATACAGGAAGTGGTCCTTCTTTTGTTGATTGCAGTCATTGGTGTCTTGCCGGTGCTCCTGATTCTTGGAATGAAATTTTTTATGCTACTCTACTTAGAGATTAATTATTTTTTTTTTTAAAATGGTGGTGTTTATACCTCTAGTTTATATAAGTTATTCTTTCTTGCATTTTATGTTGGAAGACCTTCTTGAATTGTTGACATTTATATAAGATTAATTATTCTTGCATTTATATATCTATTATATATTTTAGATTTTAATTTGTGTATTCATTATTGACGTGAAACTTTATCTTTTACACTTTGTTATCTCAACGTGAAAAAAATTAAAGTATTTTAAAAATATTGATATTTTAGTAATTATGACATACAGTTGGCCTTAATTTTATATATATAATTATGAACAATAACTAAAATTACTAAGTATTTCTGAAATACCTTAAAATTTTCTTCTCAACAGTACGTGACACAACACAATTCATACTTAAAATTCCATCTGACTGACTAAGAGGGAAGGTTAAACCATTCGAACATGATAGTCAAATTTAGGAAATTGATCATCTCAATTTCTTTTAATAATTAAAAGAATAAAGTGTGATTTTTTATTATTAATTTTATAAATGAAACAAAAAAATATAAAAAAATAATAAAAAATTGAAAAATATACTTTATTTTCCCAATTTTTTTAATTCCTGTCAAAAAGAGAGGCAAAAAAACTTTAACTTCTCACATTTGATTAACACAGCCTCATATGCACATCCACAACTCTTAATTTTGAGAGTACTAAAACCATGGCATATAACCATATACTAAATCACTGTATTATTTTGTAGTGTGCATAAAATATTTTTATTTTAAATTATACACACACATATATAAAGTCTGCAATTTTTGCTGTTGATTTTCCAAGTTGAAATATTACCTACTATTATTATAATATGCAAAAATAAATAAATAAATAAATAAATAGTCATTCTCCCGCTTATTTATTTATTTATTTATTTTTAAAATAACTTATGATTCTCATGTTAAATAAATATGGATAAGTGACAATTTAATATCGTAATTTATAGAGAAATAATAATATCACTTCTCACATATTTTCTTTTCATTGTATATTTATTTGAATTTATAAAAAATAATATCATCAAGATAGGAGTAATATTATTATTTCTCTAATTTATAATGTTATCTATAATAGAAGTTGAGAAAAATATATAAGAAACTAAGATGAATAATTGTGATAATAAATGATTATTTTAAATGAATAATGCTATGTAGCTAATAAATATTATTATTTTTAGTAAGATTTAATTATATTTACAGAAATTTTACACACAAAAAATATATAATTTAAATTTATGTTTATTAGAATTTACATACATGAATCAATATAATTTACACTTATATTTTTTAAAACTTGCATGTAAGATTCCAGATTTTTAAAAATTAAATAATTGACTATTTATAAATTATTATATTATATTGAGATGTAGTTTTTAAAAAAAATATTTTTAACAAAAATAATTAAATAAAATTTTATAATTATTGAAGTTTAATTTAATTATTACTTATTTTATTAAATTCAAATTATTTATCAAAAATTATTTTGATTAGTGACACATAAACTTCCATGTGTTACTTTAATATTAGGTAAATTCTATTGCGTAGATTATTATTATCCTTGCTTTATTTGGCCGAAGCCGCTAGAGAATAAAAGAAAGAAATGAAACATGCCTCATATATATAATCTTTGACACATAAACTTCCATGTGTTACTTTAATATTAGGTAAATTCTATTGCGTAAAAACCAAAATATTTTTACACATATAGAAATATACGTATCATTGAGCTTAAAGAAAATAAATTTAAAGTGTGACCTCTAAAAGAGACAATTCCTATATATTGGGTCCCATCAAACCTGTAGGAGTTAGAACTGAAGGCCTCACATGTAATTAAAATTCTCATTAACCTACTTGATTAAATCATGATATTAGTTACCAGTATTTAAAGAAAAAATAAATAAATATTTTTTAAAACATAAATACTTTATTAAATAAATAAATACTTTATTAAAATGAGACAAACAGTTGGACTATTACTTATTAGTACATCACAAAAAAATTATAAAAAGTAATATTAAAACATAATAATATTCTATTTATTGAAACAAATTAATTTTTATCTTTTAATATTTACCTTGTAATAATATCAGTTTATTGTATTTATTTCTGTTACGGTGGGTAATCGGAAATTTATGTGCTGGACTTGTTAATTTGGCCAATTGACTAGTGGAAGAAGCCTTCGAGCGGGTTCGCGCCTAGGAGCCTCCTTCCGACTTATGTATGAGAAAGAATGGGGGGTGATATCTGCAAAGACACTCCGATGCCTAAGTGAACAAGGGTCTAAGCAAGTTTTAAGAGTATTGGGACTTAGAGATATCTGAGGGATGTCAGTGTACTTATAGTGGTGAACCCATAACCACCGTTGGAGTGGTTCCACCTTTCAAGGAGGATAACCGTCCCTTTATCTTAGGGAGGTTGAGATTTGACTCCTAGAAGGGGGTTGAGAGATTTTAGGAGCAATTACTTATTTGAATGAGTGTTAGCTGCCAACTAATCTTCGTCCCTGACTTCTTTATGGCGGAACCTATGTCGAACCCGACCTCTTACGAGGAGGTCGGTTTGCGGGGGAAAGCCAATCTTGCGGATTGGACCTTTACGTACTATTTGGATCTGGGCCTTATCATTGGGTCAGGGTATGAACAGTGCCCCTAATCGAGTCCAAGTTCCTTTGTGAGTTGGGCTCGAGTATTCAACTCGGGGTTGTTGCCGACTTGGTAAAGAATCGACGTGATTCTTCAGAACCGACGTGATACGCAAATTTCTCAACAGTCGCGTCTAATCAAACGTCGCATCGGTTAGGAATTTGCGTATTTACACATGGGGATTAGTTACCTTGGTAACGGCGCGCTCATTAATGACTGCCTCCGTTTTTACCATTATGCCCTTAACGTGTTTATAAATACTTTCCCTCTCTTTCTTTGTTTCGTTTCTGAAAACTTTTCTCACTCACATACTCTGTTCTGGAGAAAGTTTTCTTTGGTCGATTGCTGTTGCACCCCTTACTTCGAAAGTAAAGGTCAGTTCTTTTCTTTTCTTCTTTTACAAATGCTTTTATTTGCATGTTTTTTTATTTTGAGAGGAGTGCTAGCCGTAGGCTTAGTGATTCTGTCTTATTAAGGACCTAACCCCAGGCCCCTTAGAAGCCCTGTTTTTTATCCTTTTTTCTTTTTTCTTTGTAGGTTTCGCAATCCTTTTCCTTTTTGAAAAAAGATGTCTTCTATAGAGTCTCTTGCTCAGTAGGTGGATGTTACGGTTCTTGGGGAAGAACCTTTTGTGGATACTGACTATATCACTGACCTTCGCATGCATCATAGGATTTGTGCTTCTGATGAGGATGAGCCGAAATATGAACCGGTGGCCTCGGATCTGAAAGACCGGGTTTGTTTTGGGAGGGCTTCTGATGCGGACCCTCATTTCTTTTTTATGTATGAGTCTGTTCACCCATTTGGGTGTTTTTCTTCCTTTTTCTGACTTCGAGATAGCCGTTTTATCTCATTGTCGCGTTACCCCTACCCAACTCCACCCCAATTCTTGGGATTTTCTAAAAATTTATCAATTTGTCAGCCATGCACTAAATTTTCTGACTTCTTTAAAGATCTTCTTTTATCTTTTTCACATGACCAAGCCCTTTAGTGGGCAAAATAACAAACAACAATGGGTGTACTTATTAGGTAACGTTATGTTTTTATATTCTGTTTTCATCCTGATAGTTCTTTCGAGTTGTCTTCTCCGACTTGTATGCTGACTTTCTATCTAATGGTTTTTGCAGAAATGGCGAAGAAGAATTTTTGGAGTCTTATCAGAGAGTCCAGGAGGCCAAGTCGAGGTCTCGCGCCAGGACTGGTGGTGCTTGGGCTGCTGGCCCTCTTTTTCCTCCCCATCCTCCTCCTCCTCAAAACTTGGGGACCCCCACCCGACCTATTGTCATATCTTCTTCAGCCTCTTCTCTTCCATCCCATCCTCCCCGATCTTCCCCTGAGCCAGAGAAGAAGAAGCGCAAGACTTTAGAGTCTAGTTCTTCTTTTGAGGGTGAGACCAAGTCTAATGCACCTCAGTTCATTCGGAATTATATCTATCCTTATACTCGTATAAGTATAGACGATGCTTTCGTTCGAAACTACCTTAATCTTCTGGTTCAGGGGAGTGTTAGGGCGGTGGGGGTGTGCACTAAGCTTCTGGATATTTTTGAGAAGACTCCCCTCAACTCTTTGGGTTCATCCCTGAGGGTTGAGGAGCTAGAGGGGAGGATTCTTTTATATCAAAAAGGGAAAAAGAGATTGAAGGAGGAGGTCGCCAAGTTGGAGGAGGAGAGGGATCGTCTCCGGGAGAGGGAGAAGAAGTTGATGGGCCAGTGTGCCATGACGAAGGGTCTGAGGGAGAAGGCGGAGCAGAGCTACATGAGGTTGTTCGAAGACCTTGTGGATGTGAAGAAGGATTTGGTGAGAGCTTGGAATGCCTACGTGGAGCTGGAGGACTCTATTGCCCAAGGGGCCGAGGAGGCATGGAGGATCTTCAAAGAACAGGTCGGGGTCATTGCTCCAGGCCTGGATCTCTCTCCTTTAATGTGGATCCTGATAAGATCATTGCTGACGGGGCCATTGTTTCCCCTCCCGGACCTGTTGATAAACCATGATTTCGTGGTTTATTTTGTATTTAATTTGGGGGATTTTATCACCTTTCCCACATTTATTCAATGAAATAGCATGGTTTTGCAATTCTCCCTTGATTTGTGCTTAAGTGTAAAAACATGCTTTTTAGGCCCTAAAATTGGTGATTTTAATTCACTTTAAATTCCATTCGATACCTTGATGTGTTTATTGAGTGATTTCAGGTTCATAAGGCAAGTATTGGATGGAAGAAGTGAGGATAAAAGCATGCAAGTGGAAAAACTCATGAAGAAATGAAGGAACCGTAAAGCTGTTAAGCCTAACCTCCTGGCACTCAATCGACCATAACTTGAGCTACATAGGTCCAAATGAGGCGGTTCTAGTTGCGTTGGAAAGCTAACATCCGGGGCTTCGAAATGATATAAATTTTGCTATATGTTGCTTCGCGTATAGGGGCGCGCACGCGCACTTTGCGCGGACGCACCGATGATGCACGTGATTCACTAAGAAGCAACTCGTGGCCAGCGATTTCTAGCTCATTTTGGGCCCAATCCAACTCATTTCCAATGCTATTTCATGCAGAATTCAAGCTTGGGCAAGGGAGAGTAATTGTTTTATAGTATTAGCATCATGTAGGTTAGTTTCTAGAGAGAGAAGCTCTCTCTTCTCTCTAGAATTAGGTTAGGTTAATCCATCTTAGATCTAGGCATGATTTCTTGATTTCATCTTGTTTCCTTTCTAATTCCTTGTTTCTACTACTCTATTTTTCTTAGTTCTCTTGTCAATTTTACATTTATGTCTCTTTTATATTTATAAACAATCATGTTGGATCTTGTTTACTTTTAATGCAATTTAATGTTTGTTGTTCTTTTATTGTTGATTTGAGTGGTGAATTTACTTTTCTTGCAATTTATAGTTGTTAGATTTATTATTTTTACATTTTTACCATGCTTTGCATTTGTATCCACTAAGTGTTTGACAAAATGCTTGGTTGGGCTTTAGAGTAGAATTTTATGCTCTTGGCTTGGGAAGGTAACTTAGGAACTCTTGAGTTACTAATGTCCAAGTGATTGATGATTGGGAGCCATTAACTCTAATTCTCACCAATTGATTAGGTGTAGAACTAGGACTTATGGACTTGGATTGATATAGCTCACTTGACTTTCCTCTACTATTTGTTAGGGGTTAACTTAGTGGGATTGATCCTTGCCAATTCTCATGTTGTGGTTAGTGATTAGGATAGAGATCCTTGACCACCAACCCTTGTCAAGGCCTTTTTGTTATTTGAATTTCCTTCACCATTTACTTTTCATGTCTCTCATCCAAAACCCAAAAAAAAAAAAATATGCCTTATAGCCAATAATCATTCACTTCATTGCAATTCCTAGGGAGACGACCTGGAGTCCAAATACTCCGGTTAATTCTTATTGGGGTTTGTTCTTTGTGACAACCAAAATTTTTGTATGAAAGGACTATTGTTGGTTTAGAAGCTATACTTTACAATGAGATTTCATTCAATTGAGGAAAATTCTAAACCGTTAAGAGTTCGTTCATCACCTGTTTCCGAATCCGAGTTGAAGACTCGGGGTCAGAGGGTAATGGAATCCCCCTTTGATCAGGAGATGCCCCGAGTTCTTCAAAGGCTCCTGAGGTGGGTCCCGATCAACTCGCTCCTTCTTCTATTGGTGCTGCTCCAACTTCTCTCCCTGGTCCTGGTAGTGCTCCGACTGCTCTCCCTGACTCTGGTGGCGATGGCTCTTCTCTTGGTGGTGGTGACCTTCTTTCCTCTAATTTATGATGGCTATATGGGGGCCCGGCCTGTGGGTCCCCCATTTTTAGACAATTTTTTATTTATTTGTCTTCGTGGTGGTTGGTACTTAACTTTTCTGGCCTTTTATGGCCGTAAACGAAAATTAACCCTTTTTTGGACAAGGATTTAGGACATCTTTGTGTGTTGTGTGCATGCTGTTTTCTGCTTTAGGTTTTCGAGAAAACCTTTTTTGATCTTTTTGTTCTTTTTTTTTTGAAAAACCTTTTTCCTTTTTGAAAAACCTTTTTTTCTTGGCTGGCTGCCCTTTACTTTTGAAATTTTGTTGAACACTTGGGACAACCTCTGCCTTTGGTTTTTCAATGGGTTTTCTTTTCTCTTTTCGGTATTCCTCCATACTCAATTTTTTTCTGACTTAGGTTATTTTCGCGATGCATTTCATTTTTCTCGGACTCTACGAGTTTTAAGTCGACTAGCTTCCGAGTTCCTACATGATCTACTTTTATAACCTCTTTACACCGACTTGTACCTCATCGTTTTATCCTGACGACTATCTAGGTCGGTTCATGGGATTTTCACGTTTTGTCGAGCTTAAGTCGGTGCGTTTCGTAGAAAGAGTGAGACTAATTGTAAAAGGAATTTTATAAAGAGATATGAAAAAGATCATTATTTATTAGGGTACTTTTTTGCTACTAAGGGTTTTGAAAATTCATTGCCCCTTAGTCCCCACTTTGATGCCTCGTTAAAAACCCCCTTCAGGAAAAACCCTTTGCTTTTGGGAGAAAACCATGAAGTTGGAAAAAGAGTACATCAGGGAGTGGGGTTAGCTTTTAACTATAGTACCTTTTCATATTACAAGCATGCCACGACCTAGGTAGCTCGGTGCCGTTCAAGTCGGTCACCTTATAGTAGCCTTTTCCTAAGACCTCTCTAATTTTGTATGGTCCTTTCCAATTGGCAGCGAGCTTTCCTTCCACAGACTTGTTGACTCCCATGTCGTTTCTGATTAAGACCAAGTCATCGGGGGTGAAGCTTCTTCGAATGACCCTTTTATTGTACCTATTCGCTATCCTTTGCTTCCAGGCCGCTTCCCTCGGACTTCGGGGAGGAGCTCAAGTTCTTCTCTAAGCCCCCGTATATTTCCAATCTTGTCACAGAAGCTCACCTTTGGACTTTGCTCGTTGATTTCAACGGGTATTATGGCTTCTTTGCCATAAGAAAGTCAGAAGAGTGTTTCTCCTGTGGCAGACTGAGGTGTAGTCTGATAAGCCCAAAGTACTTATGGGAGCTCCTCAGCTTAAGCTCCCTTTACATCTTGCAACTTTTTCTTTAGTCCCACAAGTATGACTTTATTGGCTGCCTCGACTTGCCCATTTGCTTATGGGTGTTCTACCGAGGTGAATTGATGCTTGATCTTCATGTTGGCTACCAGGTTCCTGAAGATCGAATCGGTGAACTGGGTGCCATTATCTGTGGTGATGGAGTGAGGTACTCCATACCTTGTGATAATGTTCTTGTAGGGGAACTTTCGACTTCTCTGAGCGGTGATGGTGGCCAATGGTTCTGCTTCTATCCACTTCGTGAAGTAGTCTACTCTCACTATTAGGTATTTTACTTGCCCAGGCGCTTGGGGAAATGGTCCTAGCAAGTCCAATCCCCATTTTGTGAATAGCCATGGAGAAGTTATACTGATTAGCTCCTCAGGGGGAGCAACGTGGAAGTTTGCATGCATTTGGCATGGCTGGCACTTCTTCATGAATTCTGTAGTATCTTTTTGCAAAATCGGCCAGTAGAACCCAGCTCGGATAACTTTTCTGGCTAGCGACCTGTCTCCGAGATGGTTTCCGCAGATACCATTGTGGACCTCTTCTAAGACTACAGCTGTCCTTGAGGTCGGGACGCACTTTAATAGTGGTGTTGATATTCCCCTTTTATAGAGAATATTTTTTACCAGGGTGTAGCTTTGTTCTTCCCTTTGGATCTTTTTAGCCTCTTTTTCCTCTTTGGGCAGGATGTCGAATTTTAGGTATTCGACTAAAGGGTTCATCCATTCGAGGTCTGATCCAGAGATTTCAAGGACATCTTGTTTGGCCTCTATTTTTACTACAGAGGGCTCTTGGAGAGTTTTCTGGATCAGGCTTTTATTATTCCCTCCTGGCTTGGTACTTGCTAGCTTGGAGAGGGAGTCCGCTCTGCTGTTGAGGTCCCGAGTTATATGCTTGATTTCAGTTTCTGCAAAACGCCTAAGATATTCCAAGGTTTTCTCCAAGTACCTTTTCATATTGGGATCTTTGGCCTGATACTCTTCGTTTATCTGGGAGGTCACCACCTGAGAGTCACTGAATATCATTACTTTTGTCACACCGACTTCCTCCGCTAGTTTTAATCCTGCGATCAAGGCTTCATATTCTGCCTGATTGTTGGAAGCCGAGAATTCAAATTTGAGGAAAATCTCTATTTGTGTTCCCTCTTTATTGACCAGTATTATACTTGCACCACTTCCCATTTTGTTTGAGAATCCATCTATGTATAGTTCCCATGTAGTGGATTCTTCCTCTTTGTCTCCTGCATATTCCGCTATGAAGTCGGTGAGGCATTGGGATTTAATCGCCATCCGGGTTTTGTATTTTAGGTCAAACTTGGAGAGCTCTATTGCCCATTGAACCATTCTTCTTGCAATATCTTTCTTTTGAAGGATTTGCTTCATGGGTTGGTTCGTTCGAACCTTTATGGTGCGAGCTTGAAAGTAAGGCCGTAGCCTATGTGAGGCTACTACTAAGGAGTACGCAAACTTCTCCAGTTTTTGGTACCTTAGCTCAGGACCTTGTAGAACTTTACTGGTGAAATATATAGGATGCTGCTCGACCTCATCTTCCCGTATTAGAGCTGATGCTACAGCTTTGTCCACTACGGACAAATACAGGACGAGCTCTTTCCCAACTATTGGTCGGGTCAAATTGGAGGTTGACTTAAGAACCTTTTGAACTCCTAGAATGCTTCTTTGCACTGTGAATTCCATTCGAATTGGCATCTTTTCCTTAGTAGGGAGAACAGTGAAAGAGATCTCAACGCCGATCCCGCCAAGAATCTAGAGAGGGCGGCAAGTCGGCCGTTTAGTTGTTGGACCTCTCTTAGACAAGTTAGGCTTTTCATTTCTAGAATGGCTTTGCACTTCTCGGGATTCGCTTCGATCCCTCTTTGTGTCAGCATAAATCCCAGAAATTTTCCAGTCTCTACTGCGAAGGTGTATTTTCCGGGGTTAAGCCTCATTCCATGCAACCTTATGGTGTTAAAGGCCTGCGAGAGATCCTTCAAGAGGTTGGTCTCCTCCTTGGTCTTTACTAACATGTCGTCTACGTAGACTTCCATTAAATTTCCAAGGTGAGGGGAAAACACCTTATTCATCAGCCTCTGGTATGTGGCTCCAGCATTTTTTAATCCAAATGGCATGACCACATAGCAGTAGTTTGCCCTAGGCGTGATGAAGGATGTTTTTTCTTCATTTGGCTTGTGCATCGGAATTTGATTGTATCCCGAGTAGGCATTCATAAATGACAAGTATTGGTACCCTGAGCTCGAATCTACTAGGGTATCAATACTAGGAAGTGGATATGGGTCTTTAGGACATGCCTTATTCAGGTCGGTATAGTCGACGCACATCCTCCACTTGCCGTTTTATTTTTTGACCAGCACTACATTGGCCAGCCATGCCGGATACTTGACCTCTCTGATGAACCCAGCTTCCAAGAGAGCTTGTACTTGTTCTTCCACCACTTGAGCTCGTTCGGGTCCGAGCTTTCTTCTGCGGTGTTGTACGGGTCGCGCTCCGGGGTGTACTGAAAGCTTGTGGGACATGAGGTTGGGGTCTATCCCTGGCATGTCAGAAGCTTTCCAGGCAAAGAGGTCATAATTTTCTTGTAGGAGCTTTATCAACCTCCGTTTCAGGTCTCCTTCTAGGCTAGCCCCTATGTTGGTGTGGTTTCCTTCCCCTTCTCCGACTTGTACTTCCTCAGTTTTTTTCCCTGGTTGCAGCCGCAGTTCTTCTTTAGCTCTGACCCCGCCGAGCTTGATGGTGTGCACTTCCTTGCCCTTCCCTCTCAGGTTCAGGCTTTCATTGTAGCATTTTCTTGCCAATTTATGGTCTCCCTTGATGGTTGCTATTCCCTCGAGTGTCGGGAATTTCATGCAAAGATGAGGGGTAGACACCACCGCTCCTAGCCGATTCAGGGTTGCTCTGCCTATTAAGGCATTATATGCTGACCCTACGTCGACGACGATGAAGTCGATGCTCAGAGTTCTAGATTTTTTCCCTTTTTCAAAAGTCGTGTGGAGGGAAATGTATCCTAGTGGCTTTATTGGCGTGTCGCCTAGCCCATATAGAGTGTCAGGGTATGCTCTCAACTCCTTTTCCTCCAACCCTAGCTTATCGAATGCTGGTTTGAAGAGGATGCCGGTAGAGCTTCCCTGATCTATCAGAGTTCTATGAAGATGGGCATTGGCTAGGATCATAGTTATCACTACGGGATCTTTGTGTCCCGGGATGATCCCTTGTGCATCCTCTTTGGTGAATGAGATAGTTGGAAGGTCGGGGGACTCGCTCCTGACCTAGTAGACTTGCTTCAGGTGTCTTTTGCGAGATGATTTGGTGAGCCCTCCTCCCGCAAAACCCCCGAGATCATATGTATATGTCTCTCCGGGGTCTGTGGTGGTGGGTCTCTTCGTTCACTGTCATCTTGCTTTCTTTTTCCATGATTGTCCGACCTTTCTATAAGGTATCTGTCAAGCCGACCTTCTCTGGTCAGATTTTCTATCACATTTTTAAGGTCGTAACAATCATTCGTTGAATGACCATACATGTTATGGTACTCACAATAGTCACCGCGACCCCTCCTTTTTGTTTTTGATGGGCTTGGGTGATGGTAGTCTTTCAGTATGGTAGATTTCTCTGTACACATCAACGAGGGAAACTCTTAGAGGAGTATAGGAGTGATATCTCCTCGCCCTTTCAGGGCTGACCTCCTCTTTTTTCTTGGGCTCCTTTTCTTTCTCTTTCGATGAGTTGGAATGCCCAGGTTTCCAGTTCGGCTCTCGCAATCTAGCATTTTCCTCCATGTTGATGTACTTCTCAGCTCTTTCTTGTACACCGCTCAAGGAGGTCGGGTGCCTTTTTGAGATGGACTGGGAGAAAGGGCCTTCTCTGAGTCCATTTACTAGGCCCATTATTACCGCTTCTGTGGGCAGGTCCTGGATCTCTAGGCATGCTTTATTGAACCTTTCCATGTAGTCTCTTAAAGGTTCTCCTGCCTCCAGTCTTAAGAGTATTGGGACTTAGAGATATCTGAAGGATGTCAGTATACTTACAGTGGTGAACCCATAACCATTGTTGGAGTGGTTCCACCTTTCAAGGAGGATAACCGTCCCTTTATCTCAGGGAGGTTGAGACTTGACTCCTAGAAGGGAGTTGAGAGATTTTAGGGGCCTTTACGGGGGAAGACCAATCTTGCAGATTGGGCCTTTACGTACTATTTGGATCTGAGCCTTGTCATTGGGTCAGGGTATGAACAATTTCTATTAATAAAATCTTGTTGTAAATGTCTCTTGAAATAATTTCAAATTTTATAATTCATTTAAAAGTGATGACAATCACTTTAAATTTGTGTATTCATTAAATACATTAGGACTAGAAGTGAGTCGAGTTAGACCAAATTTAAACTCGACTCACAAAAATTAATCTTGATTTATGATACATGAACATCATTCATATCTTTTCCTATTAATTTTATGGTAAATTATTAAATTTATAGAAAAATTAATTATATATAAAAAATGACTATAAAATTTTAAATAATTAAAAATATTAATATATATGTAAAATTATATATTATTTGAACTCAAATTCGGTTCAACGAACTGACTCAAATAATATATAATTCTTGATGCTGTGTACGCATTATCCATTTTGCTCCTTGTCCGCATACGCAGATTACAATGCTGTGTTCGTGCCTCACTAATGGAAAGACGTTGCGGGCGATTTCTTAACTTTTTTGGCCCAGTTTCAAGCCCAATTCAAATTTTAGAGGCTAGGGGTGAAGGAGACTTAGACACATCATTCTATTAGTTAGATTTTACATAGTTTTTACTTTTAGAGAGAGAAACTCCTCCTTTTCTCCAGGTTTTAGTGTTCTTTATTCACTTTTGCTTCAATCCATGGATTAGACATTTGTTAATTTCAGCTTTATTACTATAATTGTAGTTCCTCTTCTTTAATTTTACTTAGCAATCTTGCAACTCTAGTTATTTTAGGTTATGATTTGGATTTTGTTGGATTTAATTTCTAGTTAATGCATTGAGATTTTTCATGTTTCATTCGTGTTATTTGATTTAATATTGTTGATTGTTGATAGTGGGTAGCTTTAATTTGGATTGCTTTCTCAATTTTATGATATCTTTTATTGATACTCACTAAGTGTTTTTGAAAATGTCACTTATGATTATGGAGTAGATTTTCATTCTTGACTTTGGAGTTGAGTAATTGGAGACTCTTGAATTGTTAAAATCTATTGTTGATTGGTAATTGAAGGTTGCTAGTTAGCTTGAACTCCACTAAATCTAGTCTTTCACTAGGAATTGACTAGGACTTGTGGACTAGAGTTAATTGTGCTCACTTGACTTTCTTCAATTGTTAGAGGATAACTAAGTGAGAGCAATAGGCATTTACCATCACAATTGAGGATGTCAATGAAGATAGAAATTCTAATTCTCACACCTAGCCAAGGTTACTTATATTGAGTGATTGTCATTCTTCTTGTTGACTTTGATATCTTAGTTCTCTTAGCTTGATTATTATTGTTATCCTTTTATTGCATGCTTGTTGGTTAATTAATTGTTTGATTGATAGTTCTAGTTGCTTCAATTTAATTGTTAGTTGTTCATTGCTTTTAAATTTTTGTCATTTTATTTTTTTCGCAATCAATTCAAAATTCCCTTAAAATTCTTAACCAATGATGTGTATTCTATTACAATTTTTAGAGAAAACGACCCGAAATTCTACTCCCGGTTATTAATTTGATTGTTGTAACATTCTTCTAAACTTTGATTGGGAATCACTTGCTATTTAGTAAATTTGCGAACATTTGAGTTAAAAATTCTTTGAAAATTTTTAAGCCGGCATTTATCCCACGTCACTGCACCCGGGTTCAAACATTAATGAATGCGCCATGTATTGAAATGAGCTCTTTAGTATTGTGTGAATGAATATATAGTATAGATGTGTTGTGGTATTTAAGATTGGAGTTGTCTAATCCATCGGATAAAAAAAATTCAAAAAATATAAGGATAAGATCATGTCAACCAAAAAGAAACAGAGTAGCAAAAACAAAGCAATGGCAAAATAATAACATATTACAAACAAGTTGTTAGATTAATAATAATCAACTTAATCTTTCGCAAGAAAAATAAACATCAAATACGTTATTTTTTACTTATTTTTCAAAATTATAAGAGTACTTTATTTCACAATTTTTTTACAAAAAATAATTAAAAACATTTTTGGATATATATTGATTGCATTAAAAAAATTTATACTATCACTTCATCTTTTTATTTTATTTTAGGGTAAAGTATGTTTTTTTAATATTTGTAATTTTTTCAAAAATACCCATAAGATTTAATTATATACAATTTTATTTTTAACGTTTTCGATTTGTATTAAAATTATTCTTAGATGTTAATTTCATCTGAAATAGTGAGGATAAAATAAAAAACGTTAAGGGAGAGTTTTAAAACAAATCAAAAATATTAAAGATAAAATTGAATAAATTAAAAAAATTAAGGATAAAATTGAATAAAATTACACGTTAGAAATATTTAAAAAAAAAAGTGTAAACCTCAAAGCCACAAAATATACTTTACCTTTTATTTTATTTGATGAGAGTTCAGTTTGTCATTGTTGAATAACAAAGAATAAGTCATAACAGCATACAACTTCAAGATTCTAGTACCAAATGCAAAAGTATACACATCTTCATGTCTTTACAAAACACAATGCTTTGTAGTAGTGCAAGTCTCTTAACACTAGAGGAATCTCTCCACTCAAAACTGTTATTTGAAAGATCCATACTCTCAATGCTTTGTAGATTGTGGAAGCTTGCTGGAATTGGACCTTCCAAATGGTTGTCGGATAAGTTGAGTGCATGAAGGCCACTCAGGTCTCCTATTTGGTGTGGAATCTCTCCTGCCAATTGATCAGATGACAAATCCAAAACTGTCATGATTTCAAGCAATTCTGTGTTGTACGAAAGGGATAAACCTTTTACTATGAGTTGTAGTAATGGATTGAAAAGAAGACCAAACAACAGTGATTGTTTTCCTGAAGCAAATGTAGTATTATTAAATCAAGAAGGTACAGAGCCAGTGAAATTATTTCTTGAAAGGTCTAAGATGTGCAAATATCTTAATTGACATATTTGACTGGGAATCTGGCCTTGTAGCTGATTACCTGTGCATGCCTTTGACAGCCCTATTTATCAACTTCTCACAGCAAACTATTTAAGTTAGTGTAACTTGTTAATTTTATTTTCCTATTAACAAAGTCATGCAGGATATATCACCATACAAATACAACATCTAAGTGCAAAGAACAACGGAATTCAATAAATATTTTTATGAGAACTAGAGCGACTAGTTACTAAATTAAAGTCTAATACAAAATCTGTTTCTTTTTTACAAAGCACATAGGAAAACACACCAAACATCCTTGAGTAATTTATTTCATGATTTTAACTTCTTGCAGAAAGCATCTCCAAGAAAATGACCAAAACATTTAAGAAGGCACCATACAACAAAATAAAACCATAGGCTTCTCCAATAAGAATTGATCGAAAGAATTGTCACCAACACTAAGAGCACGGTGACATAGGATGCAGAGAAAGTCCAATAGAAGGAAGCTAAATCAAAGAAAGAATCGTCGCTCTTCTTTCCCTTGTGCAATGGGATTGGAGATGGTGGAACTCGTTTGTTGCTGTTGGTCCAATGGAGAAGTGGATTTCCTTCATAGTTGCTATCATCAAAGTTGGCAAATTGGTTTCCTCCAGGTGCTATACCAGATAGATTATTATAGGACACATTGAAGATCTCCAAAGAGTACAAGTCCTGAAGATCAAGAGGAATTTGTCCACTCAAACTGTTATTTGAAAGATCCAAGCTTTCTATGTTTTTTAGGTTGTGAAAGTTGTCAGGAATGGATCCATTCAGACGGTTGTGCGACAAATTGAGTGATTGGAGGCTTCTGAGATCTCCTAACTCGTGAGGAATCTCTCCTGTCAATTGGTTAGAGGACAAATCTAATGCTGACATAGTTTTAAGTGAAGAACCTTCATACGAAAAGAATGAGCCTTTTGTCATGAACTGCACTTCTCCCAACCTAAACTTAAGACGAAACATTGGTGCAATGTATCTTCTCGCTTGGCCATAAGATACCGAAGTTTCTATTCCATGCGAGACGATGATTTTTATGTCCCGAAATGCTATGTTATTCAAACAAGAAGGTACAGATCCAGTTATGTTATTACGTGAAAGGTCTAAAATCTGTAGGCTTTTTAACTGACATATCTGACTGGAAAGTTCGTCTTGCAATTGGTTTCCTGCTAATAAAAGAAACACCAAAGACTCAATGCCGTAGATGCTTCCCGGAATAGTTCCCGTGAAATCATTATCACTCAAATCAAGGACCACTAGATTGGGGCTATAGAAATCATCAATAGATATCACCCCAGTAAGACGATTTCCTTGCAGGCTCAAGAAAACTAAAGATGAAGGTATCCATAAATTATTGTCAAGTTCGCCACACAATTGATTATGAGACAAGTCTATAATGTTAAGACCACTAACTTGATGCGTATCTGATTGTGAGGTGCCTCCATCAAATATGTCCGGCACCTTGCCAGAGAAATTGTTGTACCCCAAATTTAATATTCTCAAGCTTGGCATGTGTCTTATTGAATCGGGTATGCTACCTCTTAAGGAGTTATGCGAGAGATCAAGAGTTCGGAGTGATATCATATTTTCCAGACATGTTCCCAAAGTTCCTTGGAGGTTATTACCATTCAAATGTAGCTCTTCAAGTTGCTTCATTCGACATATTATACCTAGATTTAAAAATTACAGTGTAAAGATAAATTAGAATAAGATGATTAGATTGAGAAATTTTTGTTATACTCATTGTATATAAAATATCATGTTAAATCATGTTATGATTAAATAGAGATATTTATTCTACTCAAATTCAGTCTCTACATGGATAATAGATTGTTTTTCTTGGATTTCGCTCGGATCGACTCCAACAAATAAATTTTTTTACAAAATTTGTCACAAGAATTCAATTCACAGAGTAGATGTGATTTCTTTTTGAGTTGCGTTATTGTTATTAGGATTTACAAACGGTGTAACCAATAAGAATAAAAAAGTAAAAATAATAAGTATAGAAAATAAGTAGCAAAAAAAACATGTATAGAAAATAAAAAATATAAATTATAAAATTTTTATTAAAATATAGAAAAATTGATAAATGTTTGAATAAACCGTCAAAATTGAAATAACGGAACCAAAAGAGATGAAACTGAAATGATTAGAAAAAAATAGAGAAAAAATCTAGAAGTCAACAACTTTATTAAATTTTGGCTAGTATATATCCAGCAAAAGAAAAGTAAGTAATTTCATATTATTGGATGAAATCTCACACTATTAAAAATATCATTGATAACTACTTGATGGCCATAAATCACAAAAATTACTGACCTTTTAGCACTCCTCAAACTTAGACTCAAGCGAACTTGGACACTAAATATAAATCATCTTGACCACGAAATCTAATCTTTTTATTTTTTTTAACCATAGACTAGCTTTACGCGAATATATATATTATATATATATATATTTAATTACTAAGATTAAATTTAATTTAAAAGCTAGATTACATGAAATAAAAAATTAAAATGACTATTCTGTCTGAGCAAAAGTGTGTTGCTTCTCATATCCCTAAATTATTGGTTGGAGGGGACTAATGACAAAACAATATAGGGAGGAGTTACGACAGTGACAATTAGAGATGACGGATACGAGACCAATGAAAAAAATAACGCAGCAAAAAAAAGTTCAAAAATTAGAGATTTGTTTTTTGGTTAGATATTTTGTTAAGAGGGAGAATAATAATTTTATTTTTTTGTTTCATGTAATCTAATTTTTAGAGTAGGTTTAATCTTGGTCATTAAATTCAATCCAATAATAATAATAATAATTACATCCTCACCTTTTTATTTAAAAAATTTATTCATAATATGTACAATAAAACTGTTTATTTGGTCCAATATGTATTAATAATGTAAATTAAACATCATTATCCTTAATTTTTAATTGTTTTTTGTAATATTTACCTCCAATTTACTCCAAATTCTTTTATATTAACTCTTTATCACCCACCATTACCTACCCTCCAAAAAACCTCATTGTTTGTTCGGCAGAAAAATTCTCCTTTCTCTACCGTCCCGCCGTGTGCGCAGCAACCTCATCTTACCACTATGTTTCTGCGCGACATGTAGCCTCCGTTGCTGCCGACCGGAACTGTCGCGCTCCACCTCCTCGCGCCAATGCCCTCGCCGGAAGAACTTCCGTCACTCCTCACGCGGCCGAACATCCGTGATCTGCAACTGTCAGCGTCGCCGACGTGAGTTGCAGCCCTGAACACTGCGCTCGCATCATCCGAGCGCTGTTGCCTGTGTCTTGTTGAATTATTCGAAGAATAAACATCCACAAAAACTGAAAAAGTGAACATCCAAAACCATACAAAAACGAACATCCAATGTGAACGTGTATAAATTATAACCAACAATCATCATTTACAACTAAGCACTTAAGAATAACCATACACGTTCACAGAGAAAGTGAACATCCGACGACAGGAAGAAGGCACAAACCAACTGTGTTGGAGGCACTAGACGTTCGGGTTGCTGCGGTGTTGCGAGCTCGACTCACACAATATGCGCGTCCTCCCTACGTACGGTGGCTTGTACAGACGACAGCGCCAGTCGGAAGAGTGTCGGCGCGATGTCCGACGGCGACTGGTAACCGTGGCGATACTGTACCGACTTTTGTTTCGAGGAGAGAGTGAGAGAAGAGTTTACACCGTATTGAGAGAGGGAGATAATCCTAATTTGATTCTGACAGAAATTATAATTTTATTCAAATTTTAAATAGAAAACTACTCAAAATTAATTAATTGCCATAACCACTCAAAATTAATTAATGGTCATAACTAACGAAAATCATAATTTAATTCAAATTTTAAATTAAAAACTACTCAAAATTAATTAATTGTCTCTAATTTAATTCTAATTTCAATTTAACTCTATTGTACATATTATATAAAACATACTTTAGCTCCTCTTACTTTTCATTAATCTTTTTCTCTCCTATTCACTTTTAATTATGACATGAATTTGAAAAGAAATAATGAATTGTATTAATTAAAGTTTTAAAAGTAACTTCATTTATTTACATAATTTCTTAGGAATGCCAATATTATTATTCAGCAAGTTTGTAAAGTGTAAACGTTGGATATTTAAATAATGAAAAAAATTATGAATTTTATGGTGTTTATAATTTAATATTTAATTTTTATTTAACTTATTTTTTATGATAAATTTTAAATATTTAATAATTATTTATTTTTATACTTTTAAAATTAAATATTAATTAGAGAAAAATACACAACGGAATATATATATATATTTTACGACAAAAAAATTACAATAAAAGACTATGAAAGAAATCTACCAGAAAAAGCAAATTCATCAAAATTTAGTAAAAACAAAGTCGACTTTATATAGATCGTGCGACATTAAAAAAAAAAAAATCATTGGTAAGATCATGTGAAAAAATCTAATAAAGAAGCAAGATCAGAGTACTCTATCCAAACAATTTAAGGACACTTGGAGAAAAAACTAATTAAATTGTGAAAAAGATCAATTGTATGTTAATGTAGTATTTCTTTTTAAACGAATACACGAGGTCAGATTAGAGGGTGCATACCTTCATAAAAAACGAAGTCTTGAAAGCAATTATGGGACAAATCGAGGCTAGTGAGTTCCTTAAAGCTCAGGAACAAGGACCAGTTTATGTGTGGAGATAAACAATCTCCATTTATATCATGCTTTCCTAGATTCTGTAGAGAGAGATTGAAGACACGGCCGGAGGAAGAATCACATGTAACTCGCTCCCAGTGACAGCAATCACTGTTTGGGTGATCCACCCAAGAAGGCAGCAAAGTTTCGTTACAATAAGCAGCCTTGAATTCAAGAAGCGACTTCTTCTCTTCTGGAAAGCAGCCATTAACGTTGCCAAACACTTCAACCAACACTATAGTAGTTACCACTAATACCAGCAATGGCATCTTCTTAGGCCAGTCCATCTCAAATAGCAATTAGAAGATAAACTATTTCAGTGCTTAATTCTCTATTTCTTGTGTTATGCGAAATTTAATGGCTACATATCTATGATTAGCCCGCTACACACGTCTATGCTGAGTCTAAGTCAATTCGATAAAGACGACAAAACGTAATGTCTTTGTTGTCCTTTCTTTCTTCGTAATTTAAACTGGCCTACTCGTGGAAATTGAATACTATTACTACGTACTTGCCGAATTTGTTTGTGGTTATAATTGTCATTGTGCCAAAAGCTAAAAAATGGCGTTTAATTTGTAAAAAAAAAAAAAATTAAGAATTAATATTTAATTCAAAAAGTATAATAATAAAATTGACCTTTGTTTAATAGTAATAATATTAGCTAGGTAATTAATTTTTTCGCTAATATCAGTTATTTTTTTAAAATTATTTTATTTATTTTAAAATTTAGATCTTAAATCATAAATTTTTAACCTTAAATCTTAAATTATAAATTTAAATACTAAAATTGAATAATATTTACTAACTAAAAGTTAGTTCTTTATATTTATTTTTGAGTAATTAACATCTATATTATTTATGGTAAATTCTATCCAATCCTCTCTAAAACAAATGATAAGTTATTCCTTACGATATGTCTAATTATTATTACATAAAATTGATTAGCTTATCATGATTAATTTTAACTCTAAATTCAATTTAAATTTTAATAACATAACTAATTAACTATGATATAATTTTTTGTAAATTATAAAACTCCCTAGATAGTTTGATTAAATGTTAATATTTATCATTTTGGTTAATATTCATGAAATTATGCATTTAACTTTTTCTTTTCCCTTTAGATAATTGAGTTTAATGTCTGATGTTGTCTGATATATGAAAAAATTTATTATGACAGTTGTTACAGACAAAAAGAAAACGTAATTGACCCAACGATTAAGGCCATAACCGACTTCATGGGATAATGGCCAGGTGCCACAACGGATATGTTATCATATTCTGCAAGCGCTGAATCCTGGCAAACAATGCGCCATAATGAGCACTTAATACAGGAAAAACGGCAATCCTAAAGGGCTAGGAATAAAAGGACGAGAAACCATCAGATAAACACTAGAAACTTACTTACAACCTCACACTCTAGTGACTTTGGTATTGGAGTATCTTGTAGGTTGTCCCCCGGCCTGGTTCAACAGTTGACGAAGTTGGGATCTCCTACCTTCACCTCTTCAGATTGTAACCTCACTCCGAGCACGAACATTTGGCGCCGTCTGTGGAGATCCTGCTTTATCAACAATCATGGCCGAACAACGGATTCAATCTACTGTCAATCTAAAAACTCCACTGAAAAGCCAACACTAGGAAGATGGACATGAAACAGCACTCACGCCAAGTTTTGAAGAAGCCCCTTCGGGCTATGAAAATTGTGAACCCGTCAATCAGGAAGGTCGTCATTTCGCTGGCTTAGGTGATGACTATCACCATGCCATGCAAGAAACGCGACAAAGAGTTGGAACGATATCAACTTGAGCTTCAATGGCAATTGCCTGAACGCTCGTTATCTAGGCAGTCCCATTCTCAAAGTCGCCCTATTAGGGAACGGGATGAACCTCGCAATGGGAACCATGAACGCAATAGGGAGCATCGGCAAGATTCGCCTTCTCCCCCATATCATAAAGACGAGAGAGGGTCACCTTGTCGACACAGCGATTCTCGAGCGAGAGAGGAATCAAGATCCTCTCAGTCTAAAATGAGGAGGACTCCGCAAAGAAGTCCAACTCCTAAAAGGCCTAGAAAATTCCGAGAACACGTCATTATGGGTCAGACTCCATTTGCCTCCCACGTCTTACAAGTTCGATTGCCGAAACATTTCGATAAGCTTACTGAGTTGAAGTATGACAACAAAATGGATCCTAAGGAGCATATTGATGCCTTTAAAACGAGGATGAACCTAGAAGGAGTTGATGATGCCATCCGGTGTAAGGCTTTTTCGATAACCCGGTCGAGACCCGCCATGGTATGGTTTAACACCTTACCCACTGGATCAATATCCTCCTTTGTAGACATTAAAGTTAAGTTTTTGGCTCACTTCATCACCAGGAGAACTCAAGCAAAACACATGATTTCACTTTTGGGAGTAGAACAATGGGTAGGGGAAAGCATTTGAGACTATCTAGATCGGTTCAACAAAGCACTTTTAGAGGTGAACACTTGAACCTCTGAAGTCGGGTGTCTATGCTTGATTGCTGGACAATTCGAAGGAGATTTTTGTAGACACTTGACCTCCAAGGATGTAAAATCCATGGAAGAAATCCATCAAATCGTGTTAGAATACATGTGAGATGAGGATGTGTCAAAGGTAGTCTCCACTAAAAGGAAAAACCCGGCACCATCTCCTCAAAAAGGAGGAAACTCGGGACATACTTTGAACTCAAAATATTCATTTTTCAAAATTGGAAAATCCAACTCATACACTCTCTTGGTAGCCTCCCTTGCTGAAGTTTATCAACAAGTTTCTCATAGAGGCATCTTGCCAAAAGCAAGGCAGATCCAATCAAGAGTCTCATTAAACAAATTCCAATATTGCGATTACCACAAGTCCCATGATCACAAGACTGAAGATTGTAATGATCTGAAGGATGCCTTGGAACAAGCAATTCAAGACGAAAAGCTTCCTGAGTTCATCCAACACGTACGGCCGCCAAGATGGCATAATGAGAAAGAATATCAGAAAACCAGAAACCCAAGGAGCTCCAGACCTCCAGAGAATATGGAAGAGACAGCACAGGTTGTGGTCAACGTAGTGGTTGGAAGTAATAAGTTGCTAAGATCTAACAATGCTGTGAAAAAGAGACGTCAAAGGTGCAACCTCGAAAGTTTTCAAGGTAACAAGCATCTTGGCAGTCTAGTTCACATAGGATGATTTTCAGGCCGTCACATCGAAAGAAGACAAGCCCCTCATTATAACGGCCAGATTAGGTAATGGTATTGTGAAGAGGATCCTCATTAATACCGGCGCAGACTCAAATCTCCTTTTTTGGAACGCATTTGATGCTCTGGGGTTAAAGGATCAGCACCTAAAACCCCACCTCCCGGGAGTCGTTGGCCTGGGGGATCACCATATAAAGACGGATGGAGCTGTGAATCTTCTCGTTACCTTAGGGGAAGGCACGAACGTAAGGGCGGTGCAAGTTGAATTCGTTGTTCTCCAAGATTCTACAGCCTAGTGTTTGTCTCTGGAAAAAGGTGGTAGGGCACACTTCCCCGATTATATGCCTCCTGGAGATGCACAGCAAAGAGACAATATCCGGGTTAGCTACTGGATGAGTCAGGTTTGACTGTATAATCGACAGATGAGCTCATTGACCATAGGGTAAGCATGCATCATTTGCATTTGTGTGTATTGTTTGGGTGTGTATCTTATATTTGGCTTGTCTATTTGAATAATTGTATATATATGCTAAATGAACTAATTGTTGTAGCTGTTCTCTCTGTAACAACCCAGTTTTCGAGTATGCGAGATCTTTTCTGAAGACACGGAGTTCTCTGGAAGATCAGTGAAGGGAACACCTCTACTATATCATCAAGCATCTCAATCCACATCATAATTATGTCATCTTTAAGCCAGAACCTCTTTTGAGGCAAGCTCGACAACGCGGCTGCGGAGAACCTAGTTTTTGAACCGTATCGGTTAGGAGTTTTGATTCTGGTTTCCATAAATAGTCTCAGTTTGACGAACCGGACCCGATTCATGAGAGAAAAGAAATAGTAATATGATATTATTATTATATTAATATTAGATATGCTTGAATAATATTATAATATTATTTGATCTGCTTTAGCTAAAAATAGGAGATCGGTTTAACCGGGTTCACAGTTTACTGGTGCAGCTTAGCACCAACACTCTTTGATGACCTTAGTAATGCTAATGCCTCATAATACATGTTCTATTCTCATATTAAAAATGTTACTAGTGTCATTTATGCTAGTAGCTCATAAAAGAATTTTTAGAGATGTTTTTACAAGTGTTCCGATACATCTAGTTTTAGTAGTTATACACCTGAGATATTTTAATATTATTTTAATCCACCTCCAAGCCAACTAATTACAACTCACCTTACACCCCCAAGACCTCCAAGGCTGTCTCATTTCTTCATTTTGGCTGAAAATTACAAGAGAGAAAAGAGATAAACTTTCATGACACTTAAATCTTCAAAGCTTGATTTCTTCTGAACTAAAACTCAAATCAAAACTTCGATTTCACCAAAATGATCCTCTATTCTTCCTCTACATAACCATGTAACTTATCAAGGTTGGAATCAAGGTTGAATTCAGTTTTCAAGGAAGCATGCTTAAAACATGTGTTTTCTTGATGTTCTTCCTTAGGAATCATACTTAACTTGACTTGTCGGCCAAGAAATGTTAATTTCAAGCAAGTTTAAGGTGAGAAATATCTTCCTAACATGCTGAATGAGATTCGGTCAGTTGAGGGTTTGTGGATTTAAAGTTGTTCTTGATGTGTTTTAGGAGGAAAAAGTGCAAAAAGAACATCTAAAAGCATAACCGGATTTGAGGCAGCAAATCAAGGTAGAGTTTGGTAAAATTAATCTTGATAAGTTGTGTTTGAGTTGTGCGATTATGATATGGTTTGGTTATGCTTGGAATTAATTGTTTATACGAGTGATTCTTGTTCAAATTTTGGTGAAAATTTGATGAAATTTTATGATATTCAACTTTAAATTTGTATTCTTCATGGCTGCTGGAAACCAAAACCCAAATCCTTAACTTAGGATTCAATTTTTGTTAAAATCAAGTATAAAAGATGGGGTTTTGGTGGCTGCTAATTTATTTTGAATTATGGTAAAAATCAGTTGTTGAAAAGATTGAAAAACGGGTGAAAACAAAGAAAGAATATAAAAATTTTACGAAGAATACTTTGAGTGTGGTGAACAACAATGAAGAACATATTTTTGATCCATAAAAGGGCAAGGAAGTAATTATTTTGGTGTTTGGGGGGTTATTTTGTAATTTTCAAAAGTTATGGTGGTTAAAGTAGAAATATTAAAAGTTACAGGTGGTAAAAAGTGAATTTTAAAGGTTAAATTTAAAAAGGGATCATTTTCGAAAATTTAATAATAAAATAATAAATGATAATAAAATATTAAATAATAATATTTAATTATAAATAATAAAATAATGCAGAAAAGGCATTTTTTCGTAAAAGTTTTAGAAAGACAACTTTAAGTGCAGAATCTCATAATTACCTTCATAAAATACTTAGCGAGTGGTAATAACATATTAGTGAGACAAAGACAAAGGAAAGATATAAGTTTGAAGAAAAAGTCTGTAAAGTTTTAATGACAGAAACTAACAAATACTAGTGAACGAACTAGAAGCAACATAGTTAGTTCTTGAGTTGCGCCTAGAGTCAGGTATTATATGAAAAGTTAAATTGTTTCAGTATAGACTTAATGAACCTATACTTGGGACAGGCTAATTATTCATACCAAAATTTACATAAGCTATAAAACACATACTTTAAAAAGAGAAACCAAAGCAGAGTAAAGAGACAAAGAGGAAATAGTTATATGATAAAGAGAATAGAGAACAAGCAGAGAGCCTGTTGAAAGGTCATTTGTTGCATTAAGGCAACTCCAGAGATATTTGTGGGTACATCTGCTGCATTGAGGCAGTCAGATAGATGGTGGTACGACGACTGAGAGGGCTTTCTTGGGATACTTAGCTATAATGCTATTCTGTAGGTCAGAGGACTCTTAATGAGGTATCAAGAAAACACAACTAGTATATACTCCTGTAAGTCAAGGGACTCTTACAGTGAGTGTGTATGTGTGCTCCTGTAAGTCAAAGGACTCATATAGTGAGTGTGTTGGACAGACTAGCTCCGCCCTGCAAGTCAAATGACTCTTGCAGTAGGTTGCTAGTGCCGCCCTGCAAGTCAAAGGACTCTTGCGATGGGTATTGCCAACAGGGAAGCCTTACCTGGTCAGAAGACTTCGGGTAATGTCGGGAGCAGGTATGAAACCGACAAATGAGCTCATTACCAGCATTAGGGCTAGACATGCATCATATTTGGTTATGCATTTCCTCTTTTATGACTATTGTATGGATGTATGTTTTCTCTGTTTGTATTTGTGTTTTATTTTCTTGTATTCTTTTGTTTGTGTTCTGCTTTCTCTTTTCTCTATTTTCTTTATTTATCTGTATCTTCTATTTACTGCTTCTTTGTATTTTGCTATTTGTCTGCTAAACA
Organism: Arachis duranensis; assembly: GCF_000817695.3. Taxonomy (NCBI): domain Eukaryota; kingdom Viridiplantae; phylum Streptophyta; class Magnoliopsida; order Fabales; family Fabaceae; genus Arachis; species Arachis duranensis. The sequence goes on along the minus strand of NC_029778.3, from coordinate 74,694,996 downwards.
ACACAGAATTAATGAACGTAACTAATAACCCCGGCCCTACTAAGAACTCCCCAGTTCTTACCCCTTCTCTCTCTTTTTCCCCTTTAGATGGAAGAGTACCCTTCTATTCCGAGGGTTACCTGAAACTGTAGGTCGTCTCAGACGAGATCTTCTGTACTGGTCGGCGCGGTTGAGTCTGACTTGATGATGGTGGCCGGAGCTGTCGTGTCCGACTTGTTGGACTTGGTGGTGGTACTGATCCTTTGTCACCGGAGGGTGGTGGTACCTGCAAGGGACTCCGATGCTTAAGTTAGCAAGGGTATTAAGCAGGTTTTTTGTAGAATCAAAGTATGAGTTATACCTGGGTGCTCTAGTGTATTTATAATGGTGTAGAATGATCTGTCTCTGGGATAAGATAGTTATCTTATCTTATCTTTGAGTGAAGTTATCTTATCTTTAAGGGAACCGCCTTCATCTTTCTAGGCTTCGAGCTGCCTTTAGATTTGGGTCGTGTTCATCTTTTTTGGGCCTTATTAGGCCTCCGTAGCAGTTTGGCCAACCTCTTTCGTAAAGAAGTCGGGTAGTCCTGGTCTGAACAGATCGGTCGATTTGTCGTCGATCAGCCCGGGTCGTACAGCTTGACCTAGGGTATGACACCTTCCGTAGTCCATTGATGATCATTCTGCAAAAGGGTTCTGTTAGGATAGTCTACTGAGTCTAGAGCAAGATTCGTTTTCTGTTTATACGTATATACCGTCAGACCAGCCGACATCTACACCTCGTTTATCTATGAACTTTAGCGTAAGTCCTTCGTACGATGTTGCTGTTTTGTGGCCACTCAATGAATTACCAGAGAGATGCTCTTTGATGACATATGATCGTGCAGAGGAGTAGTAGACGATCTTTCACCTTTTGACAACTATCTACCTTATTTGAGTTTTGAAGACCTAGAACATACCTTTCCTCTTTTCAGTAGTTTAGAGGGACTAGGTGAGTATAGAGTCTAGGCTAGCCTAGGCGCTAGCTTAGGGACCTTTTGAACAGGTCAGGACTTGGGATGTTGTATATATATATAGTTATTAATGAACCTATACTTGTGACATGTTAACTATTCATATCGAAATTTACATATGCTATAAAACACATACGTTAAAAAGAGAAACCAAAGCAGAGTAAAGAGACAAAGATAAAAGAGTAATATGATAAAGAGAATAGAGAACAAGCAGAGAGGGCCTGTTGAAAGGTCATTTGTTGCATTAAGGCAATTCCAGAGATATTTGTAGGTATATCTACTGCATTGAGGCAGTCAGATAGATGGTAATACGACCACTGAGAGTGCTTTTTTGGGATACTTAGCAATAATGCTATTCTCACCTCCTACAGATTTTCCTTTTCAGGACAAACGAAGATTGATGGTACCTTTATTGCTAGTACCACAAAATTATCCTTTAAAAGAAGTAATGGTAACTTGTAGTTTTTTTTTTCAAAAATTTTTCATGTCCTGGAAGCGGAATAAAAATGCATGGTTAAGAAAATTTGATATAAAAAAATAGACAAAAATTAGACACCAAGTAATAAACTGTGATTTAGATGTGATTTTTTTTCATTTCTAGTTGAAAAAGTTTTTGTTTTTTTTTTACTTTGTTTGAAGATTTATTTATGTTTAGGCAAAAATTATACTTTTGTTTTGAGATTGAATTAAGAAAACGAAATTTCATCGTCAAAAAAGTTGGAAAGTAGGTCTTCTGGAGCGACAAACAAGAAAGCATAATCTTACATGACAAAAATCTATGTACTGAGAATTATATATTAAGACCTGTTATTGAAAAACTATGTTATCTCTGATATTTTGTTTTTGAATTATGACTTTTAATTTTTAGTGACCGTGTGTGAATTAAAAATTATGTTATGATGTTTGATTTATGATTATTATTTTTTATTATTACGAGATTTTAAAGTTTGAGTTCCAAAAATGGCATTTTAAATAGAAAAAAATTATCTTAATTCAGTTAAAATAGCGGCTTCACCAACCATTTTAAAAGAGTAAAAGAATGACATTTTAAGTGGTAAAAAATGGCAGTTTCAATCCTATTTTAAAAAGTTTAAAATTGTCATCATAATTAAGTAAAAATAGTGGTTAAATATGTCATTTTATTCAAGAAAAAAAGGTCATTTCAACTGCCATTTTAAAAAGAGAAAGCGTCATTATATCTTTGTAAAAATGACAGTTAAAAACTGTCATTTTAAGCAACAAAAAACTGCCGTTATTCAAATAAAAAATAACGGTTTTGAACCATTATTTTATAAAAAAACGTCATTATATTATAGTAAAAACAGCGATTCTAATTACCATTTTATGTGATTAAAGTGATAGTTAAAATCGTCATTTTAAACATAATAAAAATTGTCTTATTATTTTTGTTAATTGTGGCCGTTTTTATAAAAACGCCATAATAACTAAAATGGTGTTTAGGATAACGACGTTATTTTTAATAATAACAAAAGTTGAAACTGTTGTAATTACTTTAAAAAAAAGCCATTTTAACTAACTTTTTTTTGTAATGCTAGTCCTTGAGGCAGACATGCATCGGGTGAAGACTCCCCGTTTTGTTTCTTTCTAATTTCTTTTTTTTTGTTTGTGTTTCTGAGCTGCTAAGCCTTGTTTACAATTAAAAAATGATGGAAAGTTTAAAATTAATCCCATCAAGTAATTTAGATTTTTTAAATAATAAAATTAAAAAATTTATATTTTTTCAAACATAATTTTTGAACTTTAATTTTTAAAATATGATTTCTGAACTATAAAAATTATCAAGTTCGCCTAACCCTCCACTTAAGTTTTTTGAAAGACGATATATCATTGTCTAGAAAATAGTATATAGATCTACAAACAATATATAGGAATACACAAAAATACACAAACAACAAACATGGTTTCTTTAAGGATTTTTTTAATTATAAATTAAAAAAAATAAGCCATATTTAACAATGACAACCATTGTTATCGTCTCTAAAAATACATAAGTACATCGGAATAAGACATATTTAACAAAAAAATTAATTATAAATTAAAAAATAACTATTTCTCAAAAGTAATCCACTTCAAATATATCAGATTGAAAAGTTAACAATAGTAACCATTATTATCATTTCCAGAATACATATGAGTACATAAAAGTACATAGGATAACAATCCACTTTAAATATGGCTTATTCCGGTGCACCTATATATTTTTAGAGACGATAACAATAGTTATCATTGTTAAAAATGGCATAATTTTTTTAATTTATAATTAAAAAAAATCTTTGAAGAAGTCATGCTTGTTGTCTGTGTATTTTTGTATATTCCTGTATACTGTTTGTAGATCTATATACTATTTTCTAGACAATGATATGAATTAAAAATGTGTTTTTCAAAAAACTTGAGTGGAGTTCGCCCAGGGATTAGGCGAACTCTATAAAATTTATAGAATTCGCCGGGGTCTGGCCAACTTGCTTAAATGCAAAAAAAAAAAATCGTATTTTGGACATTAAAGTCCAAAAATCATCTTTGGGAAATTATGAATTTTTTTATTTTATTATTGAAAAAATCCTCAAGAGATTTTTTCATTTATAAAATAAAATAATTAATTACTTCCCCAGAAAAAAATTTTCCAGCTTTATTTGACAAAGAAAATATGGATAGAGATAATATGTCCACAGACACTTAATTAGTGTAATTTGTGTCCATCCTAACAGGAAGAAGATAGAGACATTAACAAAAGACATAACTTATTTTTTATTTTTTCTTTCATTATTCTTGTTAATTTTTCATAATTATATTTTTTATTATTATATTTTTTGTCTCAAATTTTTTGAATTAAAAAAATAAAAATAAATTAGATTTTCATAATTTATTTTAGTTTATCACCAAACAGAATATAAAAATACAAAATGTTGTATTTCTATTTTTTATATTTTGTTCCCAATGTCTTATCTTATCATATTCTCAAAAACAAATAAGCCTTAAATACACATGTATAACATGTCTTTCATAACATCTTAATCGAGGATTTTTTTCATTTATAAAATAAAATAATTAATTATTTTTCCAGAAAAGATTTTCCAGCTTTATTTTCAAGAATACGATTTGTCCTACTTGTCGGTTGCTGGACTGTTCGGGTAAGGATGAGGGGGAGGCGCTTTGATCGTTGTGGCCGTGCGAGCGTTGGTGAACCGAGCTGTCAAGGTACCGATGTGTGAAGGAGGAGAAGGGGGGTGTCACCTGCAAAGACACTCCGACGCCCTAGTCAGTGAGTGTACGGGTGAGTATAAGGTCTAGTATGTGATGTACCTTGGGGGAGGATAGGACCCTTCCCTTATATACCATGTCAGGTGTGGGTCCCAGGAGGGCAGAGCCCACCTTCCTCGAAGCTTCCTTGTACAGCTGTGGTGGCCAGTTGTCCCGGAAGGATGTGCGGGTCGGATATGGGTGTGCGATCCAACTGTTAAGGTCGGGTGGTGACCGGGTCGGGTAGGCCCAAGTTCTTTCTTGGGCCAGGCCGTAACAGTGCCCCCGACGCGTGAGCAACAGTCGTGTGGGCTGTTGGTGACGCGACATTTCTGACCTCATTCGTTGTCGCCAATTCGGCCGTCCGTGGAGGGGACGTGCCTCCTGCGCGCATGCCTGTTTGTTGCTGGGGCGATCTGTTACCACCTCGTTTCTCGTGCAGAGCATTAAATGCTCATAATGGGTTTAAAACCCTTTGTGCAAAGACCAATATGCCCCTCGACTTTCGCGCTCCTTTTGGTGGTGGTTTTAAAACTGTTCTGCAACGCCTTTGGTGGTCATTTGGCGTTTGTCCATCCATTGTTGATTCTGCCACCTCCATCTTTCTCTGCTCTCAAGTTCCAGGGCGTCTTTACAGTCTTCCTTTTGGTTCTTTGCTACTAGTGCAGGTAATTGTGCTTTTTTATGTCCTCTTTCTCTGTTTTTGTGCATGCCGTTTATTTAGCCTTGCATGATGGTCGATTTTAGGCCCTAGGTAGGGGGGTTGCCATCCTAGTGTAGCTTTTGTTTGGGTCTTGTCTTTTTTATCCAAATTTAGCGTTAGTTACCGAATAGAGCTTCTGCATTCACTCCGAGTAGCCGACACTGACTGGATGGTCCCCCCGTGTAGGTATGGCACGCATCGCCTCCCGGGCTTCCCTTTCTCCTGCGGCGTACGACCCCTACGCCTGGGTTGTATCCGATTTAAAGGACTCCCCTAATCAAATGGGCGAGGAAGAGCTCACCGAGTTCCGTCAACACGAGTACCTCTGCGGCAGAACCGACGAGGAGGCCAACTACGACGTTTTCGTGCCGGCTCCTAACAGCGTTTATACGAGATCAACTTTCGGTCTCCTCGGGTTGCCGACTGGATTTGGTTCTATAAATCCATGTTTACTCAGGTGGGGGTTCGTATTCCTTTCTCCGCCTTCCAGATGGCGCTTCTGGGCCGGGTTTCCGTGGTACCATCACAGCTGCATCCGAACAGTTAGACTTCGATCCGCTGTTTCGAGATGGTATGTGAATATCTCGAGCTGCCGGTGCCTGTGGATGTTTTCCTTTTCTTTTTCAACCTTACAAACCCTTCAAAGGAAGGGAAACATAAAAAGGGGTTCATGTCCTTCCGGTCTGCCCAAGGTCGGAGGATTTTCGGCTTATTCGAGGACTCCTACCACGGGTTTAAGGATAAGTATTTCAACTTGGGACTTCTTTGCCATCGAGCCTTTCTAACTTGAAAGCGCCTTTACCCATCACTTCTTTGACTCTATAGGGACCTTCCCAGTTTGCCGCCAGCTTGCCCACTCCCGGGGTCGGTAAGCCGATGTCGTTACGCCTTAGGACGAGATCGTTTGGTTCAAACTCTCTTTTGAGCACTTTGGTGTTATAGCGTAGGGCCATTCTTTGCTTCAGCGCTGTTTCCGTCAAGTGGGCCATTTTTCTGGCTTCATCTATCAGGTCCTTCTCCACGGCTTCCCCCACTCCTTTCAAAAGTAGTCACGGGCTCGGTTCCCCGATTTCCACGGGTATTACCGTATCTAACCCGTATGTCAGTCGGAAAGGGGTCTCCTTGGTGGAGGACTGTTCGGTTGTTCGGTAAGACCAGAAGACCGAGGCAAGCTCGTCGGCCCAAGCACCTTTTTTATTATCCAGTCGCTTCTTAAGCCCTAACAGGATAATCTTGTTCGTGGACTCCACCTGTCCGTTTGTTTGGGGGTGCTCTACTGAGGAGAACTTCTGTCTTATACCCAGGCCGGTGAGGAACTCCGTGAACTTCTTGTCGGTAAACTGTGTGCCGTTGTCCGAGATAACGGTCTCTGGGATCCCGAACCGCGTTATCACCTGTCTCCACATGAATTTTCTGCAATTGGATGAGGATATGCTGGCCAACGGCTCGGCCTCTATCCATTTGGTGTAGTAGTCAATGGCGACTATGAGGTACTTGACTTGTCCAGGACCAACTGGGAAGGGCCCCAAGAGATCGACTCCCCATTGTGAGAATGGTCGGAAAGACGTTAACAGGCTTAGCTCGGAGGCCGGTGCCCTGTGGAAATTGGTGTTCTCTTGACACTTGGCGCATTTTCTGACGAATTCTTTAGAGTCTGCCATCATTGATGGCCAATAGTACCCAGCTCGGATTAACTTTCTTGCTAAGGCTTTGCCCCCTATGTGATGTCCGTAGCAACCTTCATGGACTTCCCTGAGGATGTAGTTCGTCTGGTCGGGGTGCAGGCATTTCAGTAGGGGCTGGTTGAGTCCTTTCTTGAATAGCTGTCCCTGGAAGATCACGTACTTGGCCGCTTCCCTTCTCAGTTTCGTGGCATCCTTTTTGTCGTCGAGAAGTTTGCCGTTTTCTAAGAAGCTGGTGATGGGGTCCAGCCATGAGAGGCCTAGCCTTGATAGGTGCAGAGTGACCGTCGGCTCCCTCATCATACCTTGGATGAGAGATCGGTTACCTTCTCCCAGTTTGGTGCTGGCCAGTTTTGATAGGAGATCTGCCCGTGTGTTCCTTTCTCTGGGCACGTGGTGGATCATGACCTCTTCAAACTTTTGGCTCAAATCCTTGACTTTTTCCAAGTACTTATGTAATAATGAGTCTCTGGCTTGGTAGCTCCCGTTTACTTGGGAGGTGACGACTTGTGAATCGCTGCATATTTCCAACCTCGTTGCTCCGACTTCCATTGCTAGGGCTAAGCCCCCTATGAGGGCTTCGTATTCTGCTTGGTTGTTCGAGACGGGAAATTCAAACCTGATCGACTGCTCGTATACGACCCCAGCTGAGCTTTCCAGAATGATCCCGGCGCCCCCGGACGTCTGGTTGGAGGCTCCGTCCACGTGGAGCTTCCACCGTGCGCTCGTTTCTTCGGTTGGATCTCCCGTTACCTCTACTAGAAAATCTGCCATCGCTTGTGCCTTGATTGCTTGCCGGAGTTCGTATCGTATGTCATATTGGGAAAGTTCAATGGACCAAGTCATCATCCTTCCCGCCAAATCGGGTTTTTGAAGTACTTGTCGGATTCCTTGGTCCGTTCTTACGACAACCTGGTAACCTTGGAAGTATTGTTTTAACCTTCGTGAAGAGGTCAAGAGTGCCAGAGCTATCTTTTCCAGTTTGCTGTACCTTAGTTCTGCCCCTTGCAGGGCTCTGCTCACAAAATAGACTGGTTGTTGAGCCCTCCCATCTTTTCGTACTAGAACCGCGGCCAGGGCTTCTTCTGTTATGGCGAGGTATAGATATAATGACTCCCTGGCCTTTGGCTTTCCGAGCACAGGGGGTGCCGCCAGGATTTCCTTGAAGTGTCTAAAGGTTTCCTTGCATGCGGGCGTCCATTCGAATGCTATCCCTTTCTTCATGAGGTTAAAGAAGGGCAGGGCCTTTGTTGCCGAAACTCCGAGAAAACAGGATAACGAGGTCAGTCGTCCTGCCAATCTCTGGACGTCCTTGATACAACCCGGGCTCTTCATCTGGAGTATCGCTTGGCATTTCTCCGGGTTAGCTTCTACCCCTCTTTGGGTTATCATGAATCCTAGGAACTTTCCAGCTTCCATGGCGAAGGCACATTTGAGGGGATTGAGCCTCATGCCGTGTTGTCGGAGAGACACGAATACATTTGCCAGGTCATTCAGGAGGTCGTCGGGTCGCGTTGTTTTCGCGAGGATGTCGTCTACATAGACTTCCACTGTCTTGCCTATGAGGTCGTGGAATATCTTGTTCATCAGCCTTTGGTATGTTGCCCCTGCGTTTTTTAGGCTGAATGGCATCACCTTATAACAGAAGGTTCCCCCCGGCGTTATAAACGCTGTTTTGTCCTCGTCGGGACGGTGCATCGGTATCTGATTGTAGCCGGAGTAGGCGTCCATGAAGCTCAGATAACGGTAGCCCGCCGCAGCGTCGACGAGTGCGTCTATGTTAGGGAGGGGAAACAATCTTTAGGGCATGCCTTGTTAAGGTCGGAGTAGTCTATGCACATTCTCCATTTGCCGCTGTGCTTCTTTACTAAAACTACATTTGAGAGCCATGTCGAGTAGTCTAGTTCTCGTATGAAACCTGCTTCTAGGAGGATGGCCGTCTGCCTGGCCACCTCCTCTGCCCTCTCCTGCGACATCTTTCTCCTCCGTTGGGCTACCGGGCGCGCTTCCGACTTGACGGCCAGGTGGTGTGACATAATTTCGGGGTCTATGCCCGGCATGTCGGCCGGTGTCCAGGCAAACAAATCCCCATTGGCCCTGATCATTTCTACCAAGGGCTCCTTCAATTCATGTAGGAGATTCCTGTTGACGAACGTGAATTTTTCCTCCGTGACGCCGACCATGAACTTTTCCAGGTCCCCCTCTGGTTCCGGTCTGGGTTTGTCATCTACCCTGGTGTCTAGGTCAGCTAGGAACACCCCTGACGCCTCTTTGGATTTCTTCCTTAGGGAGAGGCTGGCGTTGTCGCAAGCGACTGTCGTCTCAAGTTCTCCTCTTATGGACCCTATAGATCCGTCATCGGTAACAAACTTCATGACTAGCAGCTTTGTGTTGATTATCGCTTCAACATCGTTAATCGTCTTCCTTCCCAAGATGTTGTTGTAGGCGGTGGAATCTCGGAGGACCACGAACTCGGCCATCGCCGATCTTCGGCCTTGAGCCTGTCCCACTGAGACCGGCAGGGATATTACTCCATCAGGTTTGATGAAGTGGTCGCCCAACCCAATGACCCCGTGCTGGTGAGTCGACAGGTCGGCGTCCCTTAGCCCCAGTGCGTCAAACACGTTGCGGAACATAATGTTCGAGTCTACCCCCGTGTCGACAAGGATTCGTTTGACGAGACCGGTTCCGACTCTGGCTGTGATGACCATGGGTGGGTTTTCAGGGGCCTTGTCGAACCATTGGTCTTTGGGGCCGAAAGAGATGGAAGGGGCTTCTTAGAGCTTCGCACCAGCGAGGAGGAGACCGTCAAGACCTTAGCATCTTTCTTGTGCGCCGATCGCGACCTTGGCGCGGTGTTTTTGGCTGTCACTATGTTTATCACGGTGAGGCCATGATCTCTGTCTTCTGGCTCTTGTCGCTACTTTGCCGACCGGGTTTTGCCTTCTTCGTCTTGGTCGCGATGACGCCTCCTTGGCTCCCTTATAAGATGGGAGAATTCTGTTAGTTTATCCTCCCTTATCGCTTGTTCTAGTGCATCTTTCATGTCAAAACAGTCCTGTGTTTGGTGACCATAGCCCTTGTGATAGTCACAATAGAAGTTCTTGTTTCCCCCCCGTACGGTCCTTGAGTGGTCGGGGCTTCGACATGATTTCTTTCTCGGCAATTTGCTGATAAACTTCCATGATGGGAAGAGTGAGCGGAGTGTAGTTGGTGAATTTCCCGACCCGGGGGAATGGCCTGGGTGCCTTGCTCAACGCTCCTTCCCTGGCTTGTTCTTTTTGTCTTTCTCCATTACCTTGTTGCCTAGGTTGGTTGTAGCCGGAGTGCCGTTTATTGGCAGCCACGACTTGGCTGACTTCCTCATCATTTATGTACTCCTTGGCTACCGTTTGGATCTCGTGCTTCGTCCAAACTGGTTTCGTGGTAAGGTGCTTTCGAAAGTCCTCGTTGAGGAGGCCGTTCGTCAGACAAAGGCTGGCCACCGAATCGGTTAGGCCGTCAATTTCCAAGCATTCGTTGTTGAACCGGTCCAGGTATTTTCTGGTCGGCTCTCTTGGTTTCTGGGTTATCCCCAGAAGGTTGATCGGGTGCTTTGCCTTTGCTATTCGTGTTGTGAATTGGACCCCTGCGGGAGGCCGTTAAATCATCTGATCGCGGATCCTGCCAGGGTCACCGGGAAGGCTCAGGATCTCACCTCGTCCCCTACTCCCTCCAGATTCATCCTAGCTTCGAAGGCTGTGAGGTGTTCCAGAGGGTCTTGGGTTCCATCGTACCTCATGTCCGTTAGTTTGTCGAAGTGCTTCGGCAACCAGACTTCGAGGATGGATCGATGGAATGGGGTGGCGCCCATTATCACGGGTCGCCGTGTCCTCTCGGACCCCTCTTCCCCATCTTCGCGATCTCGTCCCGTGTAGCGCATTTCCTTGCCTCGGGAGTAGATGATTGTGTCATTTCATCTTCTCGGGATATGTGACTATTCTCGAGTGCTCTCCACTTCCGTTCGGATGCAGAGGCGTGTCGTAGACGACTTCGGTGGAAATCTCTCTCTCAGCTTTCAGGAGATGGAGAGTAGCTAGGATCGGTGGTTCGTCGGTCATGCTCCTGGTCGGCCAGCTGCCGTTCCAGGTTCTGGACCCTGTGGCATAGCTCCTGCATTATTCTGGCACTGTCGCCGCCAGTTCCTCCGAAGGGTCGCGTCCTTGTATGTGGTTCAGTGCGTTGTCGGGGGGACCTTCGCCGTCCTCTTGGCGAGGCGACGGAGGCTGCCCCCTCTGCACCGGCTCCTCGGCCTTGGTCTCTGGCACCCGGCACGACGTCCATTTAGGCATCCCCACAGACGGCGCCAATGTCCTACTTGTCGGTTGCTGGACTGTTCGGGTAAGGATGAGTGGGAGGCGCCTTGATCGTTGTGGCCGTGTGAACGTTGGTGAACCAAGCTGTCGAGGTACCGATGTGTGAAGGAGCAGAAGGGGGGTGTCACCAGCAAAGACACTCCGACGCCCTAGTCAGTGAGTGTACGGGTGAGTATAAGGTGTAGTATGTGACGTACCTTGGGGGAGGGTAGGACCCTTCCCTTATATACCATGTCAGGTGTGGGTCCCAGGAGGGTAGAGCCCACCTTCCTCGAAGCTTCCTTGTACAGCTGTGGTTGCCAGCTGTCCCGAAAGGATGTGCGGGTCGGATATGGGTGCGCGATCCGACCGTTAAGGTCGGGTGGTGACCGGGTCGGGTAGGCCCAAGTTCTTTCTTGGGCCAGGCCGTAACATGATTTTTTTGGGAATTAGAGCAAGTTCGCCGAACCCCCCGCCGAACTCTATGATGAGTTCAGAAATAAAAGCAGGCCTATTGGAGAGAAACATCAAGTAGCAACAATTTCTCTGTTTACTTTTTTCCTCACTATTAATATTGTCGCTACGATGTCAGGAAATCCGTTGTTATCTATTCATTACGATATTGAAATAGTGTATGATGAAGAAGGTTCAATTGTCTTTAGATCGGGCCAACCGATAATTACCTATATGACACCGGAAGTCAACAGTTTAACAGCTTTGAAGAATGTGATATTACATTCCGTCGGACAGCAAGAATCTAAAAGGGTGAAAAAAATTTACTACAGATATCCGACCGAGTTAGATGGCAGTTTGTTTTATAAAAGGTATATTACAGTTGTGTTGTCTTTGTCTCTGTTACTAGTATATTTATCAGACCATCATTGTGATGGATATTTCTATTGTTTTGAATTAGGTACCGCTTACGCGACGACGAGGACGTACGGCTTATAAGGTCGTGACACAACCGATGGACCAATATTCATCGGTTGGAACTATACTTTTTTCTTGTTGACTTTGGTGACCGAGGATCATCTGCAGATACTATTGATGATAGTCCAACGAGTGGAGTTGTTAGACAAACTATCAAAAGGACAATGGTGGATCTAAATATGCCACCCGAGGGTAGTCAGGAGGGGTCTAATGTTGAAGTTCGTAACGTTGACTCAATAGATGAAGGGATTGAAAGTTATGATGGTTCTGCTATCAGAGATCCGATGATGGAGCAGTATGAAGTGAATCCTGATGATGGAGACGATGCTGACGAAAAACCACTTGAAATCCCTGATGATGTTGAGGAGGAAGAGGAGATGAACTACTATGGTGACATACAGATTGCTCTAACACAGCCTGCCATTTCTTGACCATATGACCAGCCAGATCATTTCACAAGGTTGAATCTCGATGCAATGACTTCGGATTGGTCGTTTACCCAAGGAGGTCCTGAAGACGACCCAAGCAACGAGTTTGAGGTTGGACAACAATTTGGGAACAAAGAAGAAGTCATGTTGGCAGTTAAGCAGTACAGCATAAAGAGGGCTGCAGAGTACAAAATAGTAGAGAGTGACCATTGGAGGTACAATGCACGATGTATCCAGTTCGGACCAGGTTGTAATTGGTGCATACTCATATCATATCGCTGAAAGCAAGAAAGGTGGGAGGTTAGGAGATACACTGGTTCTCATACTTGCATGCAAACTTCGATGGGGTAAAGTCATCGTAGGTTGGATTCGAAAGTGATTGCACAACACATTTTCATGATGGTGAAGGCCGATCCAACAATCAGCATCAGGGTTCTACAAGGAGGCGTGGAGAATTACTTTGGTTACAAGGCGTCGTACAGAAAAGTTTGGCTTGCAAAACAGAGAGTCATTGCTAGAATATATGGTGATTGGGAGGAGTCATACAACGAGCTTCCTCAGTGGTTATTCGTTATGCAGATGTACTTGCCAGGTAAGATTTATTTCTGGTTTAGTTATTCACTATTAAACAATTCATCCGTGTACAAAAAGCCGACTAATGTATGTCCATTTAGGTACTTAGGTGCAATTAATGACACAGGCCTGGCCTGCCTTCACCGACATTGTGATGTTTCATCGGGTCTTTTGGACGTTTTCACCGTATGTTGAGGCCTTCAAGCATTGCAAGCCACTTATCTCCATTGATGGCACCCACCTATATGGTAAATATGGTGGAACTTTGTTGATGGCCATAGCGTAAGACGACAATGCAAACATTTTGCCATTGCATTTGCAATTGTTGAGGGTGAGACAAAGGAGGCGTGGTCGTTCTTTCTTTCGTACTTACGGGCGTATATTACACCACAACCAGGGCTGTTATTGATTTCAGACAGACACAAGTCCATTGATGGAGCACTGAATGCCAAAGGGAGTTTATGGAAACCGCCTCATGCCTTCCAAGCGTTTTGTACAAGACACATTGCAGCCAACTTCATGACCCACTTTAGGAACAAATACTTGAAGAAGGTTCTTATTAATGCAGTGTACTCGAAGTTGCATCGTGAGTTCGCCCATTATTATGGCCGTCTTAGGGGCGAAAACGTAGCTATTACAAACTGGCTTGAAGAAATGCCACTGTCACAGTAGGTACAGTATGCTGATGAGGATCGTCAATTTAATTATATGACGACCAATATCTCTGAGTGCATTAATGCTATCATGAAGGGTTCCCACAATTTACCAATCATGGCTCTTGTTAAGTCAAGTTATTTTCGTTTGGGTGAACTTTTTGCAAGGAAGGGTTCAGAGGCACTGGCCCAACTTCAGGTCGGTGCTGAATTCTCACAGACATTGATGAAGGCCATAGAATTCAACTCGAAGCACGTGAACACTATGAATGTTTACCAGTTTGATTGATCGAGGACGAACTTCACGGTTGAAGAGTTAGCGGCAGTTCCGGGATCCAGGCAACAGAATTATCAGGTGTTGCTTGATGAGCGCAAGTGTGATTGAGGGTATTTTTAGGCTCTTCGTATTCTTTGTCGTCACGTGCCTGCAGCTTGCTTTCATGCAAGACTTGATTGGAAGCTGTTTGTTCATTTTGTGTACCGTATGGAGTCGGTCTTCAATGTTTACAGATCAGAGTTTCGACCGATAGGACACGAGGATGACTAGCCATAGTATGAAGGTCTATATGATGATATATCAGCAGACGATGGTAGGCCCGAGCATCCTACATCTCATGCCAGCCACAAAACAGCTGCGGGAACCACTCGCCGCGATCGAATTTCCCATCCAACTTGTGCATGTCGTCAATGTTCAATGGCCTAGTGGGAATGTGCTGCAGGCCACCGAACTGACGTACTACACGGTCCACCTGATGCCACTCGACGATAGCGAAGCAAAGCAGTGGACATACAACCACCGCCGAGGCATCCGTCTCTGCTATCGCCGGTGGAACATGCCCAACCAGTTGCGGGTCAGTATATAGGGTCCACTCAACCTGTTCACGAAACACAGATGCACGACGAAATTCAGATAATTATATGCAACAGGCTGAAAAGTAACCTAAACATTAATTTCTTAAAATTAAACATTATTCACTTACATTCAGCATCCCAATCCCGTTCAGCGTATGCCTGTACTGCCTCAGCCTGCTCTCGCCTGTGGCATTGTCTGGCCGGTACTAAACCCACCTACACAACCAACAACAATAATATTTTATCCTTTATTATTAATAAACAACCTAATAATGATATGAATAACATTGGTATGTTTTTGTAATACCTCTCGACCAGCGGAAAGCGACGAGCATCAAAGCCATTGGGCCGCACTAACGAAATATGGTGGTAGGCCCAAGAAAGCATCAAGCTGACGTATCCTCCCAAGTTACGCTGACCATGCTCCATGACCCGACACATCTGGCGGTACAGCCATGCCAGCACAGTCGAACCCCACGACAACCAGCCACACGCATCAAGGTCCTCCAGCAGGGAAAGCCACCTGATATGCACCCGAGAGTCAGATGCATCTGGGAAGAGGATACCCCTATCAACTGCATGATGTATCCTCTCGTGTACCTCATCAGGCGCTCCTCTGTGGCATCTTGCTCCAGATCTCCACAAACCGTGTTGTGGAACCAAGTGAGCTTCACAGTCCACTTTGTCTGTGACTGTCTGTCCTCTCGGCCTGGAACAACACCCAGAATCTGCTCACATAGCTCCACAATGGTCCGTCCTTGATGATGCTGTTCCCACCCACCTATGTATCCACTCACAGGATCACCGTCAATCCTGAGTCCTAACTGATAAGCCACGTCCTGCAGGGTGATGGTTATCTCCCTGCACAATAGATGAAATGTATAGGACTCAGGCCTCCACCTCTCTATCAACGCCGAGGCAAGCGACCAGTCGTGCTCGAACTCGACCATATAGGCCACGTACTCAAACCCGGCACGTCTTAGATATGGCCTAATCTGCTCCAGCGGCCGTGTCATCAAATTCTGTTTGGTGTGCAAGATCCAAGGCGCTTACCAAACAAAAAAAATTAATTTCATAAGAAAAGGTACCGTGAAGAATTATAATAGCAAGTTCACTTTTAATTCAATACAATAAAATAAAAAGAAAAATTTAAAAAATCATACCACTCGATCAAGCCTCCTAGCAATGTGCTCAGCATGATCCAATCTATATATCTCATGCTCATAATCCAATAACTGCTGCTCCATCGAAATACAATCTAGTAAAACAAAATCACCTTAGATTACTAAAAAAATAAACTAACTAAAAAATAACTTATAATCGTATTAGTTTTAAGTTTACCTTATTTAACTGACGTCGTCATGTAACTAATTAATTTATAACTAACTGAACTCTAAATTTTATTGCTCAAGTATCATTCTTATTTAAGTTAACCTAATTATTATTCCACTGATTACCGTCTAATCCACAACGTAAGCTAATAACTCTGACTAAATTAACTAATAAGATACTTTCTTATATTCATTAACATGTTTATAGCCAATAAACAATAGTTATACTAAAGAACGGTAACATAAAATAATCTACCTAACATAACAACACTTAAAAGTACGTCTAACTAACTAACTAACATACATGTAAACAGTAAATCTATTATTCTAACCAACAAATAATCTATACCTAATAATTTCATCTAACATGTAAACAGTAAATCAAATAATTCTAATTAAATAAAAAAAAGATTTTTAGTTACTAACCTAGAATTGAGAAAATCGCCCACGCTAAATTTTACGGATATTAAAGAGACAGAAAGGAGTAATAGAGAAAAAATTTAGAAGGAAGAATAGAACAGAAAAGGGACAAACCAAAATAGTCCCACCAATTTATATAATATGCCGAACTCATCATAGAGTTCGCCGGGAGTGCAGTGAACTTGCTCTAATTAAAAAAAAAATCGTATTCTTGAAAATAAAGTTAAAAAATCTTTTCTAAAAAAATAATTAATTATTTTATTTTATAAATAAAAAAAATCCTCTTCACGAGATAGGTAATTATAATAACTAATGTAATTAAATATCTCCTTTCATTTGTTTTTAGGTAATTATAATAACTAATGTAATTAACTAAATATCTCCTTTCATTTGTTTTCACTTTTCAAAGAGAATAAGTATGTATGTATAATTATCCAATTTAAATCGGTCTCTAAAAATTTTAAAAGCGGTTATTTTAATTTTTTAAAAAAATTAATACATAGATCAATTTCTAATATTTATCCTTATCAGACATATCAGTTTTCTTTTTATTTTATTTTTACTATATACCAACTTCTATTATTATTATTATCTTAGTTTTGTGTATGCAGAGGATGACACTAATATATTAATATATTTTTTTGTTAAAACGAGTAAAGTGATTAATGATACTTTAAAATTTAAATTAAAATATTTTTTTAATACAAACATATTTTTTAAAATAGAACATCTTTAATTATATTAAATACAAAAATATCAAATAGTTTTAATTTTAAATTTTTTTGTAGAATAATCTCTAATAATTTTATTGAATATTACTATTATTCTTGTTGTTGTTCTTCTTCTTTTATATATATATAAGACTCTAATAAATAAATAAAATTTAGACAGCAAAAAATTAAGAGGGTACATTCTTCAACCAAATCAAGTACCTCAATTCTATTTATATACACTGATAAATTAATATGTACTGTTAATCTTTTCTTAATTTATATTATTATTAATATATAAAATAATAATTAAGAATAAATATTGTTTTAGTATCTGTGGTTTGGGATGAAAATGGAATTCGTTTTTAATGGTTTTTTTTAAATTGTCTTTAATATTAAAATTATTTTTAAAATCATCTTTTTATTCCCAAACCATTATTTTCAGACAAATTGCTCCCTATTAGCAATGTTATTTGACGGTGAACTGGGTGCACTAGTGACGTTTGGATGAGATTTGGGGAGTGAGAGTCGAGGGAGAGTGTTTTTTTAAGTTTTATTTTGTAGGGACAATTTGAGTCGAATATTTGAAAAGGATAATTTTAATATTAAATTTAACGTTAAACACAATTTTAAAAATAAAAACGTTAAAGAAGATTTTAATTTTCATCTTAAATTATAAAGACCAAAATAGTACTTATTACTAACAATTAATGTGAGATGAACCAAGATAATAAAATTTTAGACAAAATACGAAAGAGAGATAAAAAAGACAAATCCTAAGTATGAATTTCTTTTATATATACACTTCTTTGAATAAAAATAACTAAAAAGTCGAAATTTAGATTTTTTACACACTCAAATAAATTAAAATAAAAATAATACAGGATATATATTAGAATAAATCATTACATAAACATTTTTTATTATTTTACTTGACTGACGTGATTACAAAAATAGAAGCCAAACAAGGTCTGTTCCTCCTAAATGAAGTTACAACCAGAAAGGTTTCTTATTACTAACTGGCATATATATACCAAACATACTAGAGCAATTTTTTTCAAAAGTTTCTAGTAGAATAAATCATGAAGAAATGCACCAAAAACATTTAAGGTAACACTTTGGCAAATCAAGCAATGCTTACTCCTGTAAGGGATTAATCCAACGGATTGCCATAAATACTAAGATCACTGTGACATAGGATGCAGCAGTTGCATCTTTCTTTCCATCATCTATTGGAGTTATTGGAATGTGTTTATTATCATTATCCCAATAGAGATATGGATTTCCTTGGTAGCTGCTATTATCAAAGGTTTCAAATTGATTCTCATTAGGTACTCTACCTGATAGATTGTTGTATGACACATTGAAATGCGATAAACTGGTCAACTCTGACAACTGAATAGGGATTTGTCCACTCAAGTGGTTATTTGAAAGATCCAAACTCTCCATGCTTTGCATCTTGTGAAAGCTCTCTGGAATTAGCCCACTCAAACGGTTGTGAGATAAATTGAGTGCAATAAGGCGACTTAGATCTCCTAATTGATGAGGAATCTCCCCTGTCAATCGATTAGATGATAAATCTAATAATGAGATTAATTCGACTAAATTACCATGATATAAAAGGGGACGACCTTTCAATGTCACTTGTACATACGTATAGCCCGCATACATGGCAAAGCCAAACATATCATATTCTGAATTCAATGGAATTAGGCTTATGAAATCAATATTTGGGAAATTCAAAAATTGCATACGCCCAGCAAATCTGAGATTTTCTAAGCAAGAAGGAAGGGACCCAGTCAAACTATTTTCTGAAAGGTCCAAAACCTGGAGATTTCTCAATTCACATATCTGGCTAGAGAGATTACCCTGTAGCTGATTCTTTCCCAGTAAAAGTAATGTCAATGACTCAGAATCATAGATGCTCTCTGGAATAGTTCCCATAAAGTTGTTGTCACTTAAATCAATGGCCAACAAGCGGCGACTATTCAATAATCCTTCAGGTATTGCGCCAGTAAGACGATTTCCAAACAAGTAAATTATTTTTGCCGAGGACATGTTCAAGCAAGAGGGCAATGCACCAGAGAAGTTATTTTGAGACAAATCTAGGAAAATAAAGTCATGTTGGCATTTGTCTTGTGTTACTATCGAACCTTCAAAGTTGTTCCTTGACGCACTCAAGGTATAAAGTCCGGGTTTTGCAATACAACTTAAAAGTGTCTCATTCAACTGGTTTTCTTCTATAAACAGATGTAACAACGAGGTGCATCCAATAACAATGTTCTCAGGCATGCTCCCAGAGATGCTATTGTTTCCCAGATTCAACACTGTCAAGTTAGACATCTCTCCAATCGAGGCCGGAATATGACCATCAAACATATTGCTTGAGACATCCAGATATTCTAGGTTTGGGAAGAAGAATCCTACGTTGTTGGGGAGCTTTCCTTGGATATGGTTGCTTGATATGTCCAACACATGTAGTTGATCCATGCCATGTAAAATTGGACCACAGGGAAGTTTTATATTCCCAGTGAAGAAGTTACCATTCAGATACAGTGCTTTTAGTTTTGTGTAGTTCACAAGCATCCAATTAGGAAATTCACCAACCAGGTTGTTCTTTGATAGATCAAGAAATTTTAATCTATTCTGGGATGAAAGGAAAGAAGGTGTTCTGTATGTAGGTGAGTTGATTTTACAAGAGAAAAGGTTTAGCTGTTCCAACTGAAATGATGCATTCCAAGCAGGGTGTTCTGTTTGCACCTGAAAAGTCCTGGAATCCATATCTCCAAGTTGTAACACCTTAAGCTTTGTAAGGTTGGCCAAGATATTTAACGAGAATACACCTTCAAATTTGTTGCCATAAAGGGAAAGATGCTCCAGCGATACAAGACTAGCAATCAGAGTTGTTGAAATCTTCCCGCTTAAGGAGTTATCTGAGAAATCCAGAGTCCGAAGTGATGACATATTACTAAGACATATATCCAAAGTTCCTTCGAAATCATTGCCACCCAAATCCAGCACTTCAAGTTGCTTCAATTTACATATTCCTTCGTTTAAAAGTTGCAGTGTTTAACATTATTAAAACACACTTGTAAGTCAAAGCTACATTAATCATCACAATGTATATAGTGAATTTTACCCAACTCACTCTTAAATAAAGAATAAGTTTTTTTTTTTTTTAACTGAAATAAAGAGTAAGTTATTCCTATGACATGTTTAATAACTATTAGATAAAATAAATTATGTCATCATAGTTAATATTAACTTTTAATTTAACGTGAGTATTGACAACTAAACTAATTAAATATAGTAAAACTTGTATTGTAAATTATAAGAGTTAGAAAAGAGATCTTATTTTATAATTTTTTAATTTTTTTTAAATTACACGTATATATTAATTAGATCTAACAATACAAAAGTAAAAGATTAAAATACTAAAAAGAACAAAGAAAAAGAAAGACCAAAAGATCGAATCACAAATTTAAAATAAAAAAAAAAGTAGATAGGGTGTTAATTGAGTAAGGGTGAATTCTGTAGTTGTTAATGGAGTTGATATAAAAATTGTGTAATTTTGTAGATATGAAGTTCAAGTGATTTTATATATTATAATTAATTAGTTTGGTTGTCAAAACTCAAGTTAAATTAAGAGCTAATATTAATCATCTTAATGACATAATTTATTTTATACAATAACTATTAAATTTATCATAAAAGATAATTTACTCNTTTTATTAATTAAATTCAATTAAATTATTCCAATATAATCAAAATTAATTATAACTAATATTATAAATTTTCTTGTTTAACTTAATTCATAAAAAATTCGAATATATAGTATTACTCTACTGATATAGCTACTATAGCATCATAACGATAGATTCCTTATATAAATTATTTATATATAATCGTCTCTTAAAAAGATTGATAAGATTTGCAGAGAAACAAAATATCATAAAGGATGTCACCTATATATCCTAACATTTCAGTACATTATTTTGTTAATTACTAGTTTTCTACTGTAGACATGTGGAGAATGCAGGATTAACTGAATAGATTTTATATGATCATAACCATATTATTCCAATAACTTAGAATGTAAATAATAATAAAAAAAAATCTACACCTAGATTCATACCTTTGCTAGGAAAGAGTCCAACAAAATTATTAGCGGCAAGAATTAAATTCTTGAGGGACGTGAGACCAAACAAGAACTCTAGTACACCCTCGTTTAAGTTATTGTGGCTGAGATCAAACGTCTCCAGTGTTTCCAAAGTTGAGGTGCTTCTATTATCTTCAAAAGTTTAATCAAAACGTTATTTCGTCATCAATGAATGAACAACAATAATACAATATGAAGTATAAAAAGGTTTAATTCATATATATTAAAGTGTAAAGAATTATAATAGGATCCCGCTACCGAGATAATGGACTATTTGTACAATGTGTACAATGGGCTATTGAGTTATAAAATGAACATCCTCTATACTATTTAGAATAACTATCCGAGTAAAGGGATAATAAACATCTTCTCGAAAAATTAAACTAATTTTGGGGTTCACCAAAAATCAAACTCTTGACCTTTCGAATCTAGCGCTTTAATACCATATCATGATACCACTCATCCCAAAAGCTTCAACTAACGAGAAAATGTAATACTAATGATTATATTTCTAATACTCCATAAACCTCTATTGTATACATTGTATAAATATTTCATTGGCTCCTCGTACTTTCCCATTATAATATTATTATCTAATAATTAAGTGTTTGCACTAATACAACTTTTGAAGTGTTAAGTAGTCAAAATAGTCCAGAAAAAAGATATGAGAGAAAATCAATTCGGTCTTCAAAAGAAGAAGTCTCAAATTAATTACTAACTGATATAATTATAAATTAAATTATTTTGTTTATTCGTTAGATAATATATATATTATGTCACAAAATAAATGATTGTCGTGAAATGTAACTTACTAAACAGGTGACATTTTATAAATTTATATAAAATCAAATTTGTTATAGAAGGTATATGAGTAAGTCTAAAGTTGAAAAAAAATAAATCAAATTAATCGTTAAACAAATTTCTCTCTTTTTTTATATAATCTTAAAATTTTAATATTTTTTAGATTAATCACATTTATTATTACATCTTGTGATGCAAAATTCTCTTTACATAAAATATTAAAAAATATATTATTAAATTTATATATTTTTTTGTCTCAAATTTAAATGGGTAATTTTGTCTAAGTTCTAAATATTTGTCTATAGTAATGGAAGCTTTTTTTTTTTCATTTTCTAATGATCTTTTTACTAAAAAGAATTATACAAACAAACAAACAAAAATATACAAGAGAATATTTTTTTTTAATTAAACTGCCTTCTTTTAAACTAGAAGAAAAGCATCAAAAAATTAAAGAAAAAGTCATCCTCCTATGCGAGTTTGTCCAATGAAGAAGAGCACAAAGAAAGAAAGAAAAAGAATTTATTTTGGATGAGAGTGTACCTGGGTTCCAAATGAAGTCTCCAAAACAATTAAAGGACAAATTAAGGGTTCTCAATTCTTTAAAGGGTAGAAACAAGGAACTGTTTAAGCTTGGAGAACCATAACAATCAAATACTCCATAATGATTCGGCATAGAACCATCTTTATACAAACCATGGAGAGAGAGATCGGTGACATGGTTTAAAGAGGGATCACAAGTGACGCGCTCCCATTCGCAGCAATTGCTATTGGGATCATCAACCCAAGAAGGCAGCAAAGAATCATCCGAATAAGAAGCCTTAAATTCAAGCAGCGATCTCTTCTCTTCTGGAAAGCACCCACTGCTGCTACCAAATATTTGAATCATCATCAATACTGTTGCTCCCATCAACGTCACCCATGGCTTCTTCCAACGACACTCCATATCCTCAAAATGCATGGAATTGTGCTGTTAGTGTCTCTGTGTTGTTTTCTTTTTATAATAAAAAAGTAAATATTAATCTGTAGATTCAATTGCGCTTAGTGTTGGACAAAAGTTTTGAGCTACCATTGCACAACTAATCTTATAACGAACCTTCAATTAGAAAAAAATATTTAAAATTTAAATTTAACAAAAAATTTATTTTTTAATAATAAGTTTTATATGAAATTATTTAACAACGTATTATAGTATTGGTTGAAATTAATTACTATACTATTAGTTCCTAGTTTTACTCATATAATTTTCGCATTATTTATTGTTATTCAGAATTATTTAAAAAGTCATTAGCCCGCTACAGACGCTTCTATGGCCCGAGTCAAGTCAATTTGGCAAACTCTAGTCTTCAAGTTAACACTCTTTGATCGTTCCCCTTTCCTGGTAATTTCGATTATCTATTATATCAATTTGTGACTGATAACAACTTATTAATTTGGCGGAGAGTGCTCGGCGGTAGAAGAAAATTAAGTTTGGATGCAGTTGACTACATATTCTCCTAGTCAACATATATAGTAGTACAAAGGCACGCATGCATTTTGTTCGCTATCTTTTTGGAAATTTCTAAATTTCATATTTTATTGATAAATGATTTCTAGTGTTAGAAACAAGAGATTAAACTGGGGAAATGATTTGTGTATTATTGAGTGTATTCAAGTTGTCTATTTAAGTTGTTTACTCAATTTGTCTACTCAAGTTGTCTGGAATGATACAATATGAAAAGGTATTTATAGGTACTAAGAGAATCGTAATAATAAAGACGTAATGATATATTAAATAATATTAATTGATTCTAATTGATCCTAATTATATTCTAACATCCCCCTCTCAAGTGACAACTTGAGTTTGAAAACTGCATAAACTGATAAAACAGGTGCAAAAGGAACTGCCGGAAGGAAGCGCAGATATAACTGCCGCGAGTCTGAAGGAAGCGCAGATGGAACTGTCACTATCTGAAGGAAGTACAGACGGAACTGCCGGAAAAAAAACGTAGACAGAACTGCCACAAGGAGACAGACAAAATGCAGACAAAACTGCCACGAGAAATTGCAGACAAAACTGCCACAAGAAAACACAGATAGAATTGCCACGAGAGAATGCAGACAGAGTTGCCACGAGAGAAAAAATTGCTACGAGAGAACGCAGACGGAACTGCCGAAAGAGAGCGAAAACTATATGATTTTTTCATGAGAATAGGTAAATAGCGGATGACAATAATGTTTGATCATTTGACTCGAAAAAATACAAGACAGAAAAAACAGACTAGTCGGGGTGGTAAAAAAGCATACAAAAGGAAAGAAGAATGGCATAGAAAAAAATGCAAAAATTTCGGTAATTTCACCGCAATGAAAACAATCACCATCACTGATACCATGTTAGAAACAATAGATAAACTCGAGGAAAGGATTTGTGTATTATTGAGTGTATTCAAGTTGTCTATTTAAGTTGTCTACTCAAGTTGTCTACTCAAATTGTCTAAAATGATACAATATGAAAGGGTATTTATAAGTACTAAAAAAATCGTAATAATAAAGACGTAATCTCATATAATAAATATTCAGATATACTAAATAATATTAATCGATTCTAATTGATCCTAATTATATTCTAATATCTAGAAATATTAGTCGTGAGAATCAACTTTTCATTTAGTGTTTGGTTGATATTTATATTATCAGGAATATTTTATTAGTTGTCTAAAATGCCCTTAGTAATTTAATTTCAAAACACTCCTATGGTTAAAGTGATATTCTCCATCAATTAAAATACATCAATACCTATTATAAATTTTTCTTAGCCATAAACAAAAGAAAACAAAACAAAATCTACCGTATATAAAGAGGATTCGGAGATTTTTTTTTGTATTTTATTATAATTATGTTAGATGTATATTAAAATCAGTTATCAAAATAGAATATATATTAAATTTTTAAAATATATTCAAATAAATTAAATTATAGATGTATTTATATATAAATATATGATAGCTGATTTTAATGTGTAAACAATATTTTGATTTTATTATTCTTATCATTTGAATGTCTATCAAGCCACCAGTTGATAAAGATTCCTCCTATATTATATTAGAGAAAAAATAATCGAAATCAATAGAAAGATTAATAAAAAACAGAGAAAAAAAATATGAAAAACACCACAAAATACAACAAAAGAGAGCAAATGAAACATGCTGTGAGAACAAGAGACAGGAGGAGGGAGGTTATCTCGCGAGAAAATAGAGCGGAGAATATAAGCAAAAAATGATTAGAATTATTAAGATAATAATAGGTTTAAATATAAGAATAAACTATTATTTTTGTTCACGTCAGAAAGTTAATAAATTTATACCAAAAAACGAAAATAATTTTGTTTTAGTGGACAAAATGATTTAAATTCTAAAAATTAATCGAAAATTTCTTAACTATATCCCTCTTCCTAACCCAAATTATCTTATCCAAAATTTCTAATATTTTCTACTATCACCGTCCAAATCCTTTCCCATCCACCAATTCTTATCCCAGCTACCATAGCAGCTAGGTACCACTACCGTCATCTTACTTGATAGAAAAAAAGAAGGAGACAACTTAGTTCTTGTATGCAGTTATGAGCCAGATCTTCCAGTTGTGATTGAGGAGGCAAAGAAGATGATAAAGAATTTGAATTCACATGCATAAGCCCTAGAAACCCTTCAGCCATCCATCTTCCTTAACAAAGTATTCCTTCGTTGTAATATATCACCTGCATTTCTTGCATAAATAGCTTTTTCAAACCCCTTATTTATGAGTTCTCAGTAATATTTCCATGAGACCTCTACAGTCTTGCTATTGTTAGTATTGGCAGAGGGATTCCTTCGCACTTGCTTAACATCTTTTTCTGGGTATCTTTAATTTTTGATTCACTTGAATTTTCTCTTACAACTTGCTTAAATTGAGTCAACGAATCGTCTTCTCTTACCTCTAGTGTTGAAAAATAATATACTGTCAATAGCGTTGCTTATTTTGCATCGATTTACAAGAACCACAACACTTGAACTAGCCGGCGGTGGTGTTGGCAGTGGAGATGGTAGGAGCTGGGATGAGGAGA
>NC_029778.3:74608097-74669025 GCF_000817695.3 Arachis duranensis | reverse complement strand
CAATATTTATATATTCAGTAAAAAAAAAGTGAATAATTTTATATCATTAGATATAATCTAATACTATTAAAATTATTAGTGATGATTAATTGATAGTTATAAATAAAAAAATTTACTGACTATCTCCTACAAATGATAGTAGTAAAATAGGATAAGAGAAGTTAAGAAGGTAATTTAAGAATTTTAGATAACTTTTTAAAATTTAGATTATTTTACAATTAAAATTTATTTTTTGTGGGTACAAAATTATTTTTATTCTTTTTAAATAAAGTTATTAACATTCTAAATATTTATAGATAAAAAAAATAATTTATCCTAAAAATTATTGAGAATAAAATTAGATTAATATGTACTAAAGATAAGAAGAATGTAACATTGTTTTTCTATTTTTTTATTATTTTTAAAAATATTAGCTTAAAAATATAATTCTAGACCAAATGCATTTTTAGAATTTTTTTTGGTTATTTTTTAATTTGGAAGACTAAAGATTAATTTTCGTAGATTGGAGTTTCATTATTTAAAAAAAATTATTATTGGCTAATATATTATTGGACGCAAAAAACGAATTTAAATTCTTAACAATTATTTAGGCAAATTAGTAAACAAACTATCTGATCAACTCACTAAATAATTAAATACAATTTTAGAATTGATTTTATGAAATTGAGCACATATAAATAAGTTTTTTATTTTATTTATCACTCAAATCATAGAAGATTTCTCTTGTTTTATTTAATACCCTCAGATTTATAAGTAAAAGGAACTAAAAGATCAATAGAGAGTGAGAAAAGTGGGCTGATTTTTTTTATATGATTTATTGGTGTGAGTTATGCTATATTATGATCATTACAAGTAAATTACACTGTTATGACGGTGTTGATTTTGGAATGTTGGGGGGGGGAAGAAATCGGATCCACCGATTTCAAGCAAATAGAGGAATGAACACAAATTGGTGGGTCCGATTTGTGTGAGGTTAATTTGCTTGAAATCGGACCCACCGATTTCTAGGTAGCCAATTTTCTAAACAAAGAGGGCAGTAATCAGACCCACCGATTTCTAGTGTCCGGAATTTTTTTTTAATTCGGGAGTGCACCGGTCGGACCCAGCGATTTGTGATGCGCACAAATTTCGATATGAACGCGGTCGGTCCCTCCGATTTGCCTGTAAGTGCATACATAAAATGAAAAAATATCACAGAAGTCCCATTCATTTCTTCGTAGCCGTCCCAGCTGTTCTTCCTCCTCTTCTCTCATTTTTCTTTCTCCCTCATTGTTGTAGAATAAATTTTAGGGATATTGAGATTAGTTAGGTACATATACTGTTATAGATGATAGAGTTGTTTTGAAGATTTATTATTACGGGCAGATTTTATTGCAAACATATGAGGGGGTTCAATTTGTATGTGAGAATCCATTAGATATTGTTATTCCGTTCACATTATCATTTGAGGAATTGAAAGGGGTGATTTGTGAGAAGATAGATTCTCAAATATTTAGGAGAGTATCGTGTATTTTGTACAGGTATCCGTTATCTGTGTTTGGTGGGTTCGTTCAATTTCAGACCAAGTACGTGACGGATGAAGCGAGTATGCATGAAATGTTTTCAATGTATATGGAAAATCACCACCGAATGTCGTGCATCGAGTTGTATATTGAGTTTGAGCAATCCGAAGTAGACCGTAACATTGAATTGGAAGATTGTAATAGTGAAAGCGAGGATGAATTTGAAAGTAACTATGAGATCGTTGGTCCAGGTGAAGATGAAGATGAAACTAGCGGTGCTATGAATGCAGATATGGCAGAAGTTGCAAATGCACTAGCAAACCCGCATCCGTTTCAGGAGCCTTCTTTCATGCGGTCGTTCGTTGGATTTAGAGGCTATGCACGCACCGGAGTTTCCGCAATATATGAATGCAGGTGCGTAAAGCTAGATAGACATGTGAAACTCTGATGTAGCTGATAAATAAGTCAGATACGTAATATATATGGATAGTCATTTGTGACCATAGCATTTGATTTTTTTATTAATTGGTAGGTCTTTATTATGAATTATATTTAGTTGTTCTTTGCGTAGATAGAGTAGCGAAAAAAAAGACTATTATGATCTTATATAGTTCTAGTGTGTTTATTAATTGAGTTGTAGTAAGTAATTTATTACTGAGTACATAATAAAGGATTTATTTCTTTTGATGTATGCAGCCCTTCCTGTTGTGGCGGATGGTGAGTTCACAGTGGGATGGAATTCAGTTCAAGGGAGGCAGTAATCAAGGCAATGAAAGATTATACCATCCGAAGAGGTGTAGACTATCGGGTATATGAGTCGGAACCCACAACATTCTATGCCAAATGCACAAAATATGGCAATGGTTGTGACTGGTTGATCAGGGTAACCAAAATGCAGAAGAAGTACTGTTGGGAGATAAGGAGGTACAATGGAAGTCACACGTGTACTAGGTCAACTATTTCTCAAGACCATTCGAAGCTGGATTCCAAGACAGTTGCAGAAGCAATTAAGCCGTTGGTAGAAGTTGACCCGTCTATAAAGGTGAAATCAATCATTGCTGAAGTCCAGTCAAAGTTTAACTACACCATCAGTTATCGCAAGGCTTGGTTAGCAAAGCAGCAGGCGGTGGAATCAATTTTCGGTGGTTGGGAAGCATCGTATGAAGCTTTGCCCATATGGTTTGAGGCCATGTGTCACAAGGAGCCATCAGCAGTGGTTCACTTTGAAACAATGCCTGCTTACCAGGGGGATGATTTGGTTCCTGATATATGTGTACTGCATAGAGTCTTTTGGAGGTATTATCCTTGTATAAGGGCCTTCAGACACTGCAAGCCAGTGGTGCAGATGGACGGGACTCATCAACAGCATCGTCCTCATCCGCATCCTCATCCTCATCCTCATCCTCATCCTCACCCTCATCCGCATCCTCTGGATCATTTACTAGGTAGTTATCAGTCTCATCACCAACTGCCATATTACTCTCATGAATCAGACTCATCAAAATACGTATAGGATTTCCACTCTGTATAATCCCTCCCACTCCTTCGGCACTTCTATTCGAGTCAACAGACATTCTGGTACCGAAATTCTCAGAGGAAGTGCGAACCCGAGGCCTCGAATCCAATGACCTCCTACCTAGAGTAATACTACCCAGATGTGCTTGATGATCGGAGGGAATGTCAACATAACTACCTGAATATAAGTGGTGCGGCCCCGATGCCATGAAACCAAGCAGCTGACTGAATGAAGTATGTTCTCCATACTCATACTGTGGACCACCCCAATACTGTTGATGTACCGGGACTGACGATGAAAAATAATCAGACGGATGCGTGTCAGGAACATATGGTGTCCTATACTCAACCCCCTATTGTGGCGGTTCCAGTGGCGGCGGCGGTGGAGGTGCTGGTGCCGGTTCCGGTGCCGGTAGTGGTGGAGGACCTTCTGGATTCTCTTGGAATAGAAGGTTCGACAATTGCAAGTGGTCACCAAATGCCCCTCGGTACCAATGCATATAAATTTCCAATGGATAATGTAAAGGCACCAAGTCATCAGAGAGAATGTGACTATACCGATTGGTCCACTGCATCACCCAAGAAGAGTGGGTATTGGCCCAATCTTGATTCTTAGGCCCAGTTAGAACTTCGCCGTGTGATGCACCTAAATCCTGCTCTTGAGTAGGAACACCCTGTCTCAATCCAAATTGCCTCCTGACTCTATCAGATGCATGCCACTCGATGCATTCAAAAGATATAAGTGGCACTGTGGCACTCCAGATAACCAAATTATGACGGATGGCTAAAGGAATCACGTCTGCGTCAATGTCTCCAATGCCATAAGCCTGCCAAACAAACTGGACACATCGAACCATTCAGATGAGTACACAAAAATTAACTCACTTAACAAGCTACATACGGTACTAGTATTTTACAACATACCTGTCCTTCTTGTAGATCATCTAACAACCTCCTGTAATTTTCAAGTGAAGTGTATCGGTAGCCATAGTTTTCACGGTCCCAGTCACACCACATGCCGTCCGACAATCAATTAGTTAACTTATCTTGTCGAAAACAAAATACAATATATAGAATTTCTTTCAATGCATACTATTATCACAATTACCTGTTTGCAATTGGAAACACTCGGGGATTGCCAGGAATCGGCGCTAGAAATGGTAGCCGGATCCAAGCCCAAGTAAGCAACAATGTCAGTGGCCCGTCAATCTCCTTGTAGTCGACACGAGTTGCCCTACACAATGATCTATACAAGTGTGCCAGGCATACCGAACCCCAACTAAACTGTATGATTCTACCAAAATTATGGAGCGAAGTTAAAAATTTCCAATGCACTGTTGCACCTGACTTATCTCCAAACAGAATTGTCCCAAATAACAACATTATGTGACACTTTACATACATCTGAAGGTGAACATTATCATTTAACACTATACGATCTTTCAAACCCCTAAACCACGTTAATTTTATAAAGCTCCCTCTACAGTCCGTCTTCCTCGATGCAACTCCAAATTGGTGCAAGCACTCGCCTTCCAATGCCTCAAAACTACTCATTGTCGGTCCTGTAACCGGAAGACCATTTGTTGGCAGACCGAGAATTATCGCCACATCCTTCAAGGTCACGGCACACTCACTAATCAGAAAATGAAAAGTGTGAGTCTCAGGCCGCCATTTCTCAATCAGAGCATTAACCATTGCTGACTGACGTTGGATAACTCCAATCTGGAAAACATAATAAAATCCAGTCTCGCATAACTGTGACTCAACAATTTCGTTGTATCGATCCGGCGGCTTATAATGATCACACATCAACATCCGTGAACCCTACAATATCAAATTTCTGTTATAAGTACCAACATAATATAACTATATTATCAAAAACACAATTATCCTAACATGTCCATCATAACTACCATCATAATTGCATTGAAGCATACACAGTAAATTATACAACAATCAATCCTTCAATCATATTCATTACCTTATAACAAAAAATAATTAACCTTAACTAACTAACCAAAATAATTTTATGACTGATAAATTATTTATTCGAAGCACAAATATTTTTTTTCGTTCAGCCTCTAATATTATTATTATTATTATTATTATTATTATTATTATTATTATTATTAAACAACATACTAGCATACTAATTTCCTAATCTAAGTTTACTTATTACTAATTTATTGTCTAAATTTTACTGAATTAAAATTCAATTATTAGTCATCATAAAATAATTTATTAAATTTTTATTATTAATCATAATAATTTATTAAACTCAATTACTAATACTAATAAAATAATAACAACAACAATATATCAATATCTACTCTAATCTATTATGTACAGATCTCATTCTCCTTCCTCTTTCATTCATTCATTTTTTACATTTATTACATCACATTCATTCTTTCTTTTTTTTTTATTTTAACCAATAACCATTAATAAAAATCTAACTCAACGGTAAAATTAACCATATCAGACATACAACATATATGATTAATTTTTATTTTAATTTCTATTTCTAACCACTTAACAATAAAAAATCATACACACATACATGATTAACTTTTACTTAGTGCCATTATAATATATATTACTAATAAAATTTACTATTATCACTATTACTATCATTAAATCAGATTATTAAAAAAACAAAAATTTACATAATCTGAATGCCTAAGATAATTAACAATATGAAACTCCGGTTGATTTACTTTTTTAACTTTTCTTCTTCTTGGCATTTTCTTCAAATTTTTTTGAACTTTTGTTGTGGTCCAACAATGGTGAAAGAAAGAAAAGTGGTGGAGTTTAGAGAGAGAAAAGTGTGAGGTTCAGAGAGAGATAAACGAAGAGTGAAAGAGATATATTGGAAGGGAGGATTATATTTTCGTTGCTTTTGGAGATAGAGTCACGGGCCAACTAAGGAGTCAGGTGCATGCGTGACACATGGCCTTGGTACTCAAATCGGTGGCACCGATTTGTGCCCCTTCTGCACGCTGAAATCGGTCCATCCGATTTCTGTCCATCAAATCAGTTCGTCCGATTTGTTTTATCCCGCCGTCACATTTTGGTAAAACACCCTAAAGCCTCATATCGCTGTTATACTCCATCAGGTCTCCATATTAAAATTAAAAAACTCGAGAAAAAGTGACAAACTATAATAATTTTATTCTTGAAATTGATTTTACAACATTTACGACTGGGTCCCGTTTTTGCTCGTTGTTACGGACACCACATGCTTTCCATATTTTCTATCGGAAACAAATCTTATAATACCACATTCTATTTAACACAACTCCTAAAAACATGGCATCTATGTAATCTACTTTTAAACATAAACAATCTAGTAAACTAGTCTTTCTTGTGTTTTGCTTTAGTGCATGCTTTAATTCACTATAAACCAAATTCTAACTCACAATAATACACCCCTTAATTAGTTGTTTATTATAATAGGAAGAGGAATAGCTAGGAGGGGTTGATCCTTATCCATACTCTGAAGTTTCCGGTCAAAAGAGTTTAGTAGTGATCCCAACATGACATGAATCATTCTCATAGCCAAAGGAGAGCCAGGACAAATCATTCTCATAGCCAATTTAGCTTCCACTTCAGGTTAGTACAAAAAGAATCTTATAACATATTTTGTTGAGAAATCCTGTCAAAAAAAGGAAAAGAAGAAGTCCAGTATTGAACGGCAGGACTTGAAGCAGACCGGACACTCTCGCCCCACATGCTAATCTTCCGGTCCACTGATCTACTGCATCGGAGAGCATATCGCCTTACTAATAAAGGGGCTTTCCCCACAGATAGACAGGGTTCACTCCTCTCATGCTGGCAAGTCCTGCTATTGTCTTATAGAGATAGAGAGTCAAATATAGTATCTAAGATCAAGAGATATGGAATAAAAGTAAACAAGCACCTTTCTTACCCGGCTAAGCGCTAACGAGCAATCAATAACACTCCTCTCCCAGCGGATGCGCGCCCTAACGCTATAGGCTTTCGCGCTAGCGCGCCCCTCTCTCGTTAGCCGTTGCTTGTTTGGTCGAGCGTCTTCAAACCTCTCCTGCTTATTGATTAGGGCGAGTCACTTCGTCCCTTTCTTTAAGAATCCCACACCTTGCAAATTCCTTTCCAAAGAGGCGAATCACCACTTTTGGCCACGGGTTGAGGAACACCAACCTCCTCTCTCATGTATTTACTACGTAACACCTTAACCCATAGCGCATTAGGAAGAGTCAATATTCCCCACCCGAGCTTCATAAGAAAAGCTTCATTATTCTTACTCATCCTCCGTATGCCTAAACCCCCATTAACCTTTGGTTGGCAAACCCGCTCCCACTTAACAAGATGGGGCTTCTTCTTCTCATTCGTAGACCCCCAGATAAAAGATCTACTGTGAGCTTCAATCTCTTCACAAGTCAATGTTGGCAGCTTAACCGTTTGCATTGTATACGTGGGTAGGGCCGAAATGACTGACTGAGTAAGGGTGATTCGACCCGCCAAGGAAAGCTGGTTGGTTTTCCATCCACTCAATCTATCCCGAACTCTATCAACAATTTATTTCTAATTTAGGTAACTCGCTCATGGAGTAATGGAACACCAAGATACTTACTTACCCAGGTTAGATGTAAGAGAGAACCCAAACTCCCGCTTGCTTATTCCTCTCCTTTACTTATCGAATAGGGGCGAGTGGCTCCGCTCCTCTGGAAAGATTTTTAGAACAATAAACCCGTGTCTTCAACTTGCTTACCTTCTGCCCCAAAAAACAAAAAAGTTCCAGGCACTCACTGATAATGTGAACCTGGTCCATAGATGCTTCCGCAAACAAGTTCGAGTTCCCCGCCATCACCTCGCCTAGATCCGGGGCTTTATACCCTAAAGTTGCAGAGGAAAGTTTCAGCCGAGGTAGGATATCCATCATATCCATACGAACAAAGCAGCGCAGGTAGCAGTGGTTTACGTAGGGGGCTCGACTTTCCCCTTTGTCAGCATATCCGCCGGGAGCAAGAGCATATCCAAGTCCCATATTCAGTATAATCAGATCTAGTAACGCTCACTACTAAGGCGAAAGAAAGGAGCAAGATACGGCCGGAGATTCTCGCACAGGAACAAGCGTAGACCCGTAGCTCGCCTTTCACTCAGTAAGAAGTGCTTTTCTTGGCGAAGCGAGGAAGCACAGTTGCGCGCTTCTCCATAGCCCCTCTATACTCTGTTGGCTATTAGTACCAAGCGCCTGACTTGGAAGCTTGCTGTGTAATTTCATGTGGAATCTTTGACTGGGTCAGCTTGCCCTTGCTTGTCTTTTCCTCACGGATCCCCTAGAAGGGGTGACATATGGATCTCCGATCTACCTCAGGCTTCTGACTCCCCCTATTCTGATTCATAAGGCCCGCTAACCGAGCTCATCAATCAAAACAAAGGGGCTCCCTCAGCTTTCTGGTCCAATCAGATCTACCTCGCCCTATCAAAAGGGAAGAGTGAGAAAGAGGAGATAGGCCTTCTTCAATACCAATCAACTTCAAGTATGTGGTAGAATCCAATTGCTGCTGAAACCCATCAATCCTGTGATTCTTCTATCCCCAGCCCAAGGGAATCCAGTAAAATCAAAAGAAAGGACATCGCGAGGTAGAGTGAAGAGTTGCTTCCCCTCTTCTAATATAATAAGGGGGGCGTTTCGCATTCTAAAATGCCCATTTCCAGTCTCCTACGCCGCCCAACGAGGAGCTATTGGTGAGGAAAGAAGAGTTCGCTTCCCGTTTCCCGTCCCAGCCCAGTCAACGAACAACAACGATTTGGGAACTCGCCCTTTAGGTACGTCTTGTCTGCTGTCAGTATACCTCGTTTTCAAAGACTTAACAAATGAAATAGAATGCACTGCCCCATAGGCCCGGGACTAGGACTACTACTTCTATTTCTATTATGGGGATGAAGAGACTGGGAGTGAGATATCCCGACATGTCAACAAGGAAGAGTCACTCCGTCCCCTTTCCTATTGTGGTATGACCGATGATTCACAGGTGGAAAAAGAGGATTTCATGATCCCTTAGCCCCTCTCTTCGCTATCTGTCAGGAGATGAAGAGTTTTGCTCGTTGTTGGTTCTTTTCCTTCTCGCTTTTGATTATCCGACTTCGTTCTGCGCTAGCCCTACTTACTATATTCTAATTAGAATTAGAATCAAGGCTGGTCAATGACTCGGGAAGCTGCCCCCTTCCTACTGGGGTTGGTTCCGACTAGTCGGTTTTTGGTGCTCTTTTCCCGGTCCGAGTCATCGATCGAGTCCATTCCTGGCTAATTCGCGCATTGATAGAATAAAGGAAGGCAGTTTGCTGATTGAGCCGGGAGTTGGAGTTAGGCGGAACCTGGAACATAGTGAGTAGCGGTTACGGCAACAGCCTTTGAGCGGTGGGACGATGAGAAGCCCAATCTGGAGAGAGACAAGCCGGTTTTGAATCTGAGTAATGGACGAGATATGGGGAAGTGCTAATCAGAGCTTTTTCAATCCATCCATGCAGCGCATTATCATATAAGAATGAGGCTCTCGACCCACATCATCGATGCTAAGCCGGAAGCCCCAATTGAGTCAGTAGTTCGGGGAGATGGAACGGTAAGCTACGGATGTTAGAGAGTGCCATCCCCGAAAAGAAGATCTCCTTACCTTATAGGGGACACTGAAAACCAACCAAATCATGTGGACAATCTTGAAATCCCAAACAGGAGGCCCTAAAGTAGCTCGTTCGGGCAGGCACTTTGCTGCTATCTGAAATCAATCAGTCAGCGGAAGCCGAAGCTGCGAAATCCGCATAGTTGAAAAAATCTATGTTTACGTACGGGCGCAGGTACTACGGGAATGGGAAGGGTACAAACAAAGACCCCCAATGACCAAACCATAGGCCCTATAACAAGAACAAGAAGGGTGTCAAAGCCCGGCCCTCGATCTGTGATTTGGATTTGATCAAGTCCGCATTAGAAACAAGACATCACGGGACCTACCCTAAAGATGAATGAGCCATGTAACCACTCTTCCCCAACCCCAAGTGGTCAGCGCAGAGACAAGATGCTTACAAGGGAGTGAGCGCATTGGAGTCTCTCCTCGTTGCTAGTCCGAGACCTGGGTCTAAAGAGCCTAATCCAGTACAGATCAGATCATAAATCGCTCTACGCTTTGAGCCGGCTAAGTCTTTCAAGTCCACTGATGCCTTTCTCTCACCATCTTTTCTCTTCCTTCAACCCGGATGACAACAGTTCCAGTGAGACCAGCTTCATCAATAGCAGGGTCTTAGCTTAAGATAGAAAACTAAAGGTTGCACGTGCTGGGGTTGGGATTCTTTCTTATTTATATATAGCAAATTCCTCGCTGGCCGATCTCCCCTTTCACCTGGTTCTATTCCAAAATATATTTCCCGATGTGATTACTTTATTTTTACCCGAGGTTGAATCAATTGTTTCAGCTCTGGTTCAAATGGTTTCAGGGGTTGGTTAGGAAAGGCTTATCCGCTGTTCTAGAGTCGTGTTAGGTGGGAATTCTCATTTTTTTTTCCGTGGTGAGGTTGACGTTCAAGAGAAAGAGATTCATATTCAAGTTCCCCCAGGCCAAGGGGGGCAATCAAGCCTTTTTGGTTCAGCTAGCCCAAAGTGAGTCGGAATTTCAACTGGCAATAAGGAGATTGGTTAAAAGAAAGCCTTAAGCGCAAGCACTAAGGGAATCCCATTAGAAAGCATTAAATTAGCATTAGCAAGGACGGTTGGTAGTTGGTAAACTAAAGAAGAACTAGGCTATGGCTCAACTTGCAGCAAGTCTAGACTTCCCTGGCTTAGCAGGAGGAATTGGATATTGAACCCTTTAGTCTGGGACTTAAGGAAGTTACGGAGGAAAGCACTAACGGTATAACAATAGGGAAGAGGCTTGTTTAGCATAGGGCTAAAAAGAAGCCCTATAAGCTGAAATATAGTACCCGTAAACCCCTTAGTTCCTCTTCTTTACCTAGGGGGCGGCTTTGAAAGAAACAAACAAAAAGGCTACTTACTAGCTTTGCGATAGGAGCTTGCGCGTGGGCCCAAGCTCTATAGGAAAGAAAATAGCATAGAACATAGAAGCGGCTACTCTTTTGCGTTAGGAGTTATGTTATTGTCGTTTAGTTTAGCTTTCATTTAGGAGTGATCCTTATCGCAATCAAGCTGTGTCAGTTCCTATTGCTCTAAGACTGACAAGACAATAGGATAAGGGAAGTCAGGAAGGGAACCATAGAAAGGATAAAGGCTGCTGGTAGAGCCAGAGAAGAATCCGGAAAAGGGATTGGAGGCAGATCCGGACCCGAACGAAAGAGCTCTGCGGCGGTCGGTCTCTCACTTCATCTCGATGGTATTGTAGTCTAGTTTGAAAGGAACTAACTCAAGGACTGAGAAGCTCGAACGAGCAGCAGCTGCCATGCCTTGAAATGAATCCCAACAACCGGAGAGATAGATAGATGGAGCGGATAGAAGAACTGGCCTACCTCCCCTAACTGCAACTGTTATCGCTGGTTGAACCGGCTAAGCCACCTCCGCTATATAAGCTTAATTAGCTCGCCTCGTCGAAATACATTTTTGGGACGTATTCTCTGTCATATTCCAGCAGAGTCAAGGCCCATTTTGCTAATCGGATAGAATCTTCGGTTAAAGGCAAGACTGCTTTGGTCATCAAATCTTTGTTTGATAGGACCGACTCTGGATATCAATTTGATTTGGTGTTCAAGTAGGTAGTGCCTTAACTTTTTCCACTTCGAAAGCTTCACCATACGGGAATGCCACATTCACTCGCTTTCGAGGACTTCCAACAACACTGGCTGAGGAAGGAAGCTAATTCCTTGCTTCAGGAAAGCAGCTAAAACAAAGAAATAGACAGACTTAGACGAGGGCATCTTGAACCCCTCTCCCTACGGTCGAGTTAGCCCATGACCTCAAGATCAAGAAGAGCCAGCCATACATAGAAGACAAGGGAAGACCTTGCTCGACCAAATGAATGTAGCAGCAGCATCATGAGATAGAACCCGGTCCTGTCCCGGCTGTCCATCTGTGGAACATGGGGCTGAAGACCTCTAGAGTACCTACTAGAAGAAAGACAGAACCACTTGGCTAGGGGGACAAAACCATTTGGAGGAAGAAGCAGATGGAAGACAGGGTCACTTGTGAAAGAACTAGCCGAAGGGGACCATCACAGGCGGTGGATGACAGGCTAGCTCACCAAGAACATCAGGAGAGGTTGGGGAAGACTTGGCTGCGGCAAGTCAAGGAGAGGTTAGGTCAAGGACAGAAGTCCCATCAATCAGAAGAAAAGGATGTTCCAGGAAAGAGGGGAACAAGGATATCCAAAAGAATAGGCCTTGAAGCATGAATGAGGGGAGACCGGTCTAAGGGCTGCAAGATATGCTAAAAGGTTTAATCAGTCCACTAAGGGATGATCTCTTCTACATGATTTCAGCGAAGTGTTCAAGTCAAGGACTTAGGCGATCAAAGAAAAGAAGACTTGAAAGAAAAGCCTTCTCCACAGCAAAGGCATCCATCCAATACAGATAAAGCGTCATATACAATGAATCTATCCTTTGGAAACCACCTATTCCTCTCATCGACTACCTTCACTAGGGTCAAGATTCATGGTTTTCTAAGGGCGGCCCATTTTCCTTTGATGGAGCAAGGGATTGCTTTCGTCTCTTTCCTTCTGGGCCAGGAATGGAAGTTGTCGTTAAGCTTGGATCAATCGATAGTGTGCTTATCGCTCTACTTCGCTTGATTCTCATGCCAGTGGACTCGTCGCTCAGCTTTAGGCCTTATTAGCTTAATTTCTGAAGTGAACATGAAGTCCGAATTGAATAGATACTGAGAAAGCGTCTTTCGTGATGAAAGTAGCAAGTTCGGATTCAGGATTGAGAAAGAAATCAGCAAAGCGCAGCTGGAGCTGAATCTATTTTAGGAGGCGTAGGGTAGGCTCTTTGGATAGATTGACTGGCTTAAGCCGATGAACCTGCTTCTACCACTGACGAGCTAATTCGGACTATGCCTAACTAGAGGAAGAAAATCACCTGATCTTGGCTCGGCATCTTTTGAAAGGGAATCCAATATCTGGTAAGAAAGGAGCAAGAGCATATCCAAGTCCCATATTCAGTATAATCAGATCTAGTAACGCTCACTACTAAGGCGAAAGAAAGGAGCAAGATACGGCCGGAGATTCTCGCACAGGAACAAGCGTAGACCCGTAGCTCGCCTTTCACTCAGTAAGAAGTGCTTTTCTTGGCGAAGCGAGGAAGCACAGTTGCGCGCTTCTCCATAGCCCCTCTATACTCTGTTGGCTATTAGTACCAAGCGCCTGACTTGGAAGCTTGCTGTGTAATTTCATGTGGAATCTTTGACTGGGTCAGCTTGCCCTTGCTTGTCTTTTCCTCACGGATCCCCTAGAAGGGGTGACATATGGATCTCCGATCTACCTCAGGCTTCTGACTCCCCCTATTCTGATTCATAAGGCCCGCTAACCGAGCTCATCAATCAAAACAAAGGGGCTCCCTCAGCTTTCTGGTCCAATCAGATCTACCTCGCCCTATCAAAAGGGAAGAGTGAGAAAGAGGAGATAGGCCTTCTTCAATACCAATCAACTTCAAGTATGTGGTAGAATCCAATTGCTGCTGAAACCCATCAATCCTGTGATTCTTCTATCCCCAGCCCAAGGGAATCCAGTAAAATCAAAAGAAAGGACATCGCGAGGTAGAGTGAAGAGTTGCTTCCCCTCTTCTAATATAATAAGGGGGGCGTTTCGCATTCTAAAATGCCCATTTCCAGTCTCCTACGCCGCCCAACGAGGAGCTATTGGTGAGGAAAGAAGAGTTCGCTTCCCGTTTCCCGTCCCAGCCCAGTCAACGAACAACAACGATTTGGGAACTCGCCCTTTAGGTACGTCTTGTCTGCTGTCAGTATACCTCGTTTTCAAAGACTTAACAAATGAAATAGAATGCACTGCCCCATAGGCCCGGGACTAGGACTACTACTTCTATTTCTATTATGGGGATGAAGAGACTGGGAGTGAGATATCCCGACATGTCAACAAGGAAGAGTCACTCCGTCCCCTTTCCTATTGTGGTATGACCGATGATTCACAGGTGGAAAAAGAGGATTTCATGATCCCTTAGCCCCTCTCTTCGCTATCTGTCAGGAGATGAAGAGTTTTGCTCGTTGTTGGTTCTTTTCCTTCTCGCTTTTGATTATCCGACTTCGTTCTGCGCTAGCCCTACTTACTATATTCTAATTAGAATTAGAATCAAGGCTGGTCAATGACTCGGGAAGCTGCCCCCTTCCTACTGGGGTTGGTTCCGACTAGTCGGTTTTTGGTGCTCTTTTCCCGGTCCGAGTCATCGATCGAGTCCATTCCTGGCTAATTCGCGCATTGATAGAATAAAGGAAGGCAGTTTGCTGATTGAGCCGGGAGTTGGAGTTAGGCGGAACCTGGAACATAGTGAGTAGCGGTTACGGCAACAGCCTTTGAGCGGTGGGACGATGAGAAGCCCAATCTGGAGAGAGACAAGCCGGTTTTGAATCTGAGTAATGGACGAGATATGGGGAAGTGCTAATCAGAGCTTTTTCAATCCATCCATGCAGCGCATTATCATATAAGAATGAGGCTCTCGACCCACATCATCGATGCTAAGCCGGAAGCCCCAATTGAGTCAGTAGTTCGGGGAGATGGAACGGTAAGCTACGGATGTTAGAGAGTGCCATCCCCGAAAAGAAGATCTCCTTACCTTATAGGGGACACTGAAAACCAACCAAATCATGTGGACAATCTTGAAATCCCAAACAGGAGGCCCTAAAGTAGCTCGTTCGGGCAGGCACTTTGCTGCTATCTGAAATCAATCAGTCAGCGGAAGCCGAAGCTGCGAAATCCGCATAGTTGAAAAAATCTATGTTTACGTACGGGCGCAGGTACTACGGGAATGGGAAGGGTACAAACAAAGACCCCCAATGACCAAACCATAGGCCCTATAACAAGAACAAGAAGGGTGTCAAAGCCCGGCCCTCGATCTGTGATTTGGATTTG
The DNA here is from genome assembly GCF_000817695.3 of Arachis duranensis. Taxonomy (NCBI): domain Eukaryota; kingdom Viridiplantae; phylum Streptophyta; class Magnoliopsida; order Fabales; family Fabaceae; genus Arachis; species Arachis duranensis. The sequence continues at coordinate 74,653,949 of NC_029778.3, read as the reverse complement.
ATCAAGTCCGCATTAGAAACAAGACATCACGGGACCTACCCTAAAGATGAATGAGCCATGTAACCACTCTTCCCCAACCCCAAGTGGTCAGCGCAGAGACAAGATGCTTACAAGGGAGTGAGCGCATTGGAGTCTCTCCTCGTTGCTAGTCCGAGACCTGGGTCTAAAGAGCCTAATCCAGTACAGATCAGATCATAAATCGCTCTACGCTTTGAGCCGGCTAAGTCTTTCAAGTCCACTGATGCCTTTCTCTCACCATCTTTTCTCTTCCTTCAACCCGGATGACAACAGTTCCAGTGAGACCAGCTTCATCAATAGCAGGGTCTTAGCTTAAGATAGAAAACTAAAGGTTGCACGTGCTGGGGTTGGGATTCTTTCTTATTTATATATAGCAAATTCCTCGCTGGCCGATCTCCCCTTTCACCTGGTTCTATTCCAAAATATATTTCCCGATGTGATTACTTTATTTTTACCCGAGGTTGAATCAATTGTTTCAGCTCTGGTTCAAATGGTTTCAGGGGTTGGTTAGGAAAGGCTTATCCGCTGTTCTAGAGTCGTGTTAGGTGGGAATTCTCATTTTTTTTTCCGTGGTGAGGTTGACGTTCAAGAGAAAGAGATTCATATTCAAGTTCCCCCAGGCCAAGGGGGGCAATCAAGCCTTTTTGGTTCAGCTAGCCCAAAGTGAGTCGGAATTTCAACTGGCAATAAGGAGATTGGTTAAAAGAAAGCCTTAAGCGCAAGCACTAAGGGAATCCCATTAGAAAGCATTAAATTAGCATTAGCAAGGACGGTTGGTAGTTGGTAAACTAAAGAAGAACTAGGCTATGGCTCAACTTGCAGCAAGTCTAGACTTCCCTGGCTTAGCAGGAGGAATTGGATATTGAACCCTTTAGTCTGGGACTTAAGGAAGTTACGGAGGAAAGCACTAACGGTATAACAATAGGGAAGAGGCTTGTTTAGCATAGGGCTAAAAAGAAGCCCTATAAGCTGAAATATAGTACCCGTAAACCCCTTAGTTCCTCTTCTTTACCTAGGGGGCGGCTTTGAAAGAAACAAACAAAAAGGCTACTTACTAGCTTTGCGATAGGAGCTTGCGCGTGGGCCCAAGCTCTATAGGAAAGAAAATAGCATAGAACATAGAAGCGGCTACTCTTTTGCGTTAGGAGTTATGTTATTGTCGTTTAGTTTAGCTTTCATTTAGGAGTGATCCTTATCGCAATCAAGCTGTGTCAGTTCCTATTGCTCTAAGACTGACAAGACAATAGGATAAGGGAAGTCAGGAAGGGAACCATAGAAAGGATAAAGGCTGCTGGTAGAGCCAGAGAAGAATCCGGAAAAGGGATTGGAGGCAGATCCGGACCCGAACGAAAGAGCTCTGCGGCGGTCGGTCTCTCACTTCATCTCGATGGTATTGTAGTCTAGTTTGAAAGGAACTAACTCAAGGACTGAGAAGCTCGAACGAGCAGCAGCTGCCATGCCTTGAAATGAATCCCAACAACCGGAGAGATAGATAGATGGAGCGGATAGAAGAACTGGCCTACCTCCCCTAACTGCAACTGTTATCGCTGGTTGAACCGGCTAAGCCACCTCCGCTATATAAGCTTAATTAGCTCGCCTCGTCGAAATACATTTTTGGGACGTATTCTCTGTCATATTCCAGCAGAGTCAAGGCCCATTTTGCTAATCGGATAGAATCTTCGGTTAAAGGCAAGACTGCTTTGGTCATCAAATCTTTGTTTGATAGGACCGACTCTGGATATCAATTTGATTTGGTGTTCAAGTAGGTAGTGCCTTAACTTTTTCCACTTCGAAAGCTTCACCATACGGGAATGCCACATTCACTCGCTTTCGAGGACTTCCAACAACACTGGCTGAGGAAGGAAGCTAATTCCTTGCTTCAGGAAAGCAGCTAAAACAAAGAAATAGACAGACTTAGACGAGGGCATCTTGAACCCCTCTCCCTACGGTCGAGTTAGCCCATGACCTCAAGATCAAGAAGAGCCAGCCATACATAGAAGACAAGGGAAGACCTTGCTCGACCAAATGAATGTAGCAGCAGCATCATGAGATAGAACCCGGTCCTGTCCCGGCTGTCCATCTGTGGAACATGGGGCTGAAGACCTCTAGAGTACCTACTAGAAGAAAGACAGAACCACTTGGCTAGGGGGACAAAACCATTTGGAGGAAGAAGCAGATGGAAGACAGGGTCACTTGTGAAAGAACTAGCCGAAGGGGACCATCACAGGCGGTGGATGACAGGCTAGCTCACCAAGAACATCAGGAGAGGTTGGGGAAGACTTGGCTGCGGCAAGTCAAGGAGAGGTTAGGTCAAGGACAGAAGTCCCATCAATCAGAAGAAAAGGATGTTCCAGGAAAGAGGGGAACAAGGATATCCAAAAGAATAGGCCTTGAAGCATGAATGAGGGGAGACCGGTCTAAGGGCTGCAAGATATGCTAAAAGGTTTAATCAGTCCACTAAGGGATGACCTCTTCTACATGATTTCAGCGAAGTGTTCAAGTCAAGGACTTAGGCGATCAAAGAAAAGAAGACTTGAAAGAAAAGCCTTCTCCACAGCAAAGGCATCCATCCAATACAGATAAAGCGTCATATACAATGAATCTATCCTTTGGAAACCACCTATTCCTCTCATCGACTACCTTCACTAGGGTCAAGATTCATGGTTTTCTAAGGGCGGCCCATTTTCCTTTGATGGAGCAAGGGATTGCTTTCGTCTCTTTCCTTCTGGGCCAGGAATGGAAGTTGTCGTTAAGCTTGGATCAATCGATAGTGTGCTTATCGCTCTACTTCGCTTGATTCTCATGCCAGTGGACTCGTCGCTCAGCTTTAGGCCTTATTAGCTTAACTAAACTCTCTCATTTTTGACGAGCCACAAGAACATATTGAATTCTTCCCATAATTGTCTGGTAGCAAATAGCTCTTCTTGGAGTTCAGCAACTCTAAATCTGTCTCTTTGGCAATATTTATATTTCAGATCCCTCTATAAATCAGCAATAACATTACTCCACATTACACTTCCTAAAATCTCAGGGATTAGTGATCTAGTTATCCAAGAAATAAGAAATGTGTTGCATCTTTTCCCTTCCTCAAATTCTGGACTATCTTTCTCAGATTTTCTAATTGTTCCATTTATGAACTTCAGTTTATTTTTGGATTTCAGTGCTAAAAGCATAGAACGACTCCAACTACCATAATTGCTAGGAGTGAGAATTTCTGGTGTAATTGGAGTACCTGGATTCTCACTAGGGTGAATGATGTATGGACTTATAGGGTCTTGCATTGGATTCACATTATTCTTCGCAATTTGTGATTGCAAGTTCGTGAGCTAGTTTAGTACTTTAGTAGGCTTGCTAATGCATTTACATCCATTTGCATCACGTTGTTCTGGTTGTGTGAGCGGTCACCTAAGGACATTGTTGATTATCAATGAATCTTGAAGTGAAGATTCCAATCTTTCTCTCTCAATTTCATTGATTGGAACACTCACTTTCACCAATTGAGTTTATCGAAGTGAATCAGTTTTATCAAACTCTGTTGTTTGAGTTAAAAAAAAAAGTAGAATTTGATAGAGGGTTGAAGAATCTGATTTGAATTAAGGTCAAAGCTCGTAGAAATTGTGAGAAAAATTGGATATGGTTGTTTGCTCTCTACATTTACTGCACCATGTAAAAAATTATGATCTGAGCAAAGATGAATCAAGAATAGTGGAGTGAAGAACAAAGTTTAGAGAGAAGAGAAGTTAAATGAATTTCTCCTTTCACAAAATTGAGAAAAAAGGAAAAACTGAAAACAATAAAGTTAGTCAAAAGAGAGTTACTCAGATAAAGACGCTAAAAACATCTTTTTATAAAGATATTTTTTAATAATTAAAATTTAACACATATAATCGATTAAATCATGTTATTTTTGTCAAAATTAGGCTAGACAAATTGATTTGACTGAAAAATGGTGAATCAAATCTTGAACTGGTCTAAATTAATATTATCTTTTATAGAAAATAACTACAATACCCTATTATAGAAGATGACTAAAATACTTCTATTATATATATTAATTTTGAGAATACTAAATTTTAGTCCTTTATATTTCTATCGTAGGGTTAGGATTTAAAATTTTTAAAATTAATATGTATGTATAATAAGAGTATTTTAGTCATTTTCTATAATAAGAGTATTATAGTCATTTTCTATAAAAAATAATATTAATTTAGATCGGTTCAAGATTTGATTTACTATTTTTTCGGTTAAATTAACTTGTCTAACATAATTTTGACAAAAATAACACGACTTAATCAATTATATGTGTTAAATTTTAATTAATAAAAAATATCTTTAAAAAAACGTTTTATACGTCTTTATCTGAGTGGCTCCTATTCGAATAACAATTAAATTGAATTAAAGTAGTCTTTTAATTTTTAAATTGATTAAATTAGTCTTGTTTAAAACTGTTAAGTTCTTCCGTCAGTTGATGAAGAGATGCATGCAACACGTGAGTTAGGAGAAATGTTTATTTGAAAATTGTAAATTCTAAATTAAGTAAAGAGTTTATATACAAATACATGCACAATAATAACCGTACCATTTTAATTTTATGTGAGAATTGAATTTGGTTATTTTATAAAATTAGCCAAAAGGGCGATATTTTATTCATTCTAGAATTCATAGCAAGGACTTTTACTATATTAAATAATATGAATAAATTATTATTTGTATTCATAAAAAATACAAATATCGATAAATATATCTATATAAGAATAAAATGATAGTTGTATTTATGGAAGATAACTTCCTAATGGACCAATTGTATAACTAACATGATATTCTTGGCACACGAAAGCCATCTTCCATGATTATAATTATTGTTTTATTCTTATATAGGTATATTTGTTAGCATTTATATTTTTTATGGATACAAATAGTAATTTATTTTACATAATATATCTTAAAAGATAAATAAAAAATAAATGTTGACAAAGATAATATAATATGATCCACTCTTCTTATTCATTCACATTTTTATCATATTAATACATATAAATTAATCACTGTATCAAACCACACACTTCTTTTTCCAGCAACTTGTTTCCCCTTTTATCGGAAAAAATAGAAATACCTTTTTCTAAATCATTTGTATCTTTCTATTGACAACTATATATATATATATATATGCTGTGTTCACAATTGTGTTTGAAGTATTTCATAATGCAATAAATTAAATTCCTACCTTTCAATACAACAATATAGATTATTTTTGAGGGTTATAATGTGTAAAAGAAAATTAAAATTTGTCAAAAAAATAAATTTTGACACTATTTTAACTATAAAAATATGTTAATAAAAGTTTTGTCAAAAATAATATTTGTAACATATAAGCAATTGTGAAAAAAATTTAAATCTTATTTTGATAAATATTGGCTGTCAAAAATAATTTGTTAGAAAATTTTGAGAACATATTTTCTGTGATACTTATTAATTGTCAAAAATACTATTTATTTGACACTTATTGACTATAAAATATTCTAAACAAAAAATTTTAACAAAGAATAAGATGTGATCTTGAAACTAAAGAATAAATTGAGATTTTGAAGATAAAGAATGAGTAGTATAATTCTAAACTGAGAACAATGTGATGTCAAAATTAACAGAACCCAAAGAAGAAAAAAAATAGTAGAGTAAATTGAAAACAAATGAGTATCAAAATTGAGGAGTAATTTTTTACGATCAAATTTTTCGTCAAGAAAAATATAAAAAATTTAACATTTGTGATATTTGTCAAAAATATATATTAATTTTGACATTTAATTATGGTGTTAAAAAATAAAATGTCAAAATAACTCTATTTTCTTGTAGTGTTTGGCCCAAAAAAAATATCAGAATTTGATATTTAAATTCATCACTTTTTTTTTTAAATAAATATGAAATTTTAGTAAGATAAAATATGTACAAATTTTATTATTCATGCTTCGAATTCAAAATAAAATTCATTTATGAGAAAATAGATTAGATAAAAAATCATGTAACGATGAAAAGATGAAATAATATTTATTCCCTCTAGAAAATAAAATTCATGTAATTTTCTCTAAATTGCACATTATACCTGTATCATTATTTCACCAACCCTATCATCGTTTTCTTGCCTCCAATCAACATCTATCATCCATTTATCCTCAATGTATCAAATATTCTTTTTTCTGAAGCAATCAAATATTAAACCTTAAAAGAATTGATTCAGACAAAAAAAAAGTATAGAAGAAGCAAATAACGAATAAGTTAAGAGGCACTTACAACTAATCAAGGAACCAATCTTTTCTACTTCTACAGTTTAGGGTTTATCGTTATTTTTTAATAATATCTGCCATTAGTTTTTGTCTATATAAATTATTAAGGTGATTACAGTATATCTTTAATTTATAAAATTAACGATTTAAAAGTTATTCTACAATTTTTTTTCTTAAACGAAGAGATTAAGTTGCAGATACAGATTCCCTAATTCGATAATTCAGATGTATCTAAATGGCGGACCACCCAGACTGTGGTCCCTTTCGTTAATTTTGATTCCCCAATAAGTCAATAAATTTAGAAGCATTATTTCCACCAATTTCTTTTATTTTTTAGGAAAAGAAAATAAACATATAATATCTAAAGAGAAAAAGAAAAACTTTAAAACGTGTTTTAAATGATAACAGAATTTTTTTAAAGAGAAAAATAAAACGGTACTAATTAATTCTTATATTTTTTCTATTTCATAATTAATATATATATTGATAAAAAAAATAAGGACGAAGAACGACACAGATAAATTACGAAAGGAATAAGAAAAGACACAGCAAAAATACAAAAAATAGATCAAGAAATTTTTATACTAGATTTTTAAAAAAATCTATTCTTAGCAATCTATTAGATCACATGAAAAATTTTTTTTGCTAAACTTTTAAAAAATTTGTGCTTGACAACTTAGATCAGATATGGATGGCTTGATTGCCGTTGGTGGTTGTGGCGGGACTGGCCCCTAAAGGGCAGAATTCCTTTACTTCTATCTCTGTTGGTTGGCGATTTGCCTTTGAGCGAGTAAATCCTATCAGCCTGTCAGTTCAGCCAGTGAAGTAACTTCCGTTCTTGGTTCACTTTACGATGTAAAAGTCTATCGACTCTATCCAGTCGACTTTTTTTCGAACCAGTACGGGAAAAAACCTTCATTATCATGAAAGGTACGGGAACACATAAGCAAGAACGGCGGGAAAGCGATTAAGGCAAGGGGCAAAAATTCCGTGGTTCGGGGAGCATCCGGCTCCCATACAAGCACCAGTGGATGACACGATGGAAGCTGACAATAAACCCCATGGTTATTGGGCTATTCGCCGAATAATCATGGATTACTTGAAATCCGATATGGACACGCTCTTTGACCGACCTCCTTCTTACAGTAAATATCGTCGGGTCTTCAAGCTGGTAGTTGGACCCAATTGGAAGAGTAAAGCTAGACTCGTTGAGGTATTGGCGGATATAGCCAACAACCCGGCAAATAATCCTGTAAAAGAAAGGTCGCGTCAAATAATGAACGACATCTTCGAGCGGCAAATCAAGGAACGAGATCTTGACAGCTATGAATTTGAAGAATGATAATGTGATATTTGTTGTCTTTGGTAGTTATTTTTTAGTTCACGACATATATATATGTTAAATCCTTCAAATATCTTCGTGTAACAAGTGAAGTAAATAAGAAAAACACGCATATTAGCACCCTTCAAATTTATTCATAAAAAATTGTATAAATTATCTCACAAAAAGTATTTAAATAAATTCTTAACAGATTAGCCAAAAAATAAGATAACTTAAATCAAATTTAATCTTATTGAATTAAATCAAATTTATTTATATTTAAAATTTTAAAAAATACTACTAAATAAATCATAACTAAATCAAATCTTCTAACAAATCCTAACAATTTGACAAACTTAAAATAGAGACTATATAAATTCAAAAATAATTATTAAATTTGTGTCTTCTACTAAACTTGAAAACACACTATTAAACCTCTTGCTGTCCTGATTTAACACAATGAGTCTTATGAGTTGTCGTCATTTTAGTACCATCGCTTTTGAGACGAACTCTTGGTCTTATTGATGTCTAAGACCAGCATATATAGTATAATCCTTATAGTATTCAGATCTTTAAATATGACAAGATTACAATTCTTCTCCTTATCTCTAAAATGACAAAAATGTTCTCCTGAACACATATCATTCTCTTCTTCTTCAACAAAATTTGTCATCAAATCTGCATATATATAAAAAAAATTAGATACCCTAAACACAATTAGACCACAATACCTACCAAAAAAATATTCTTGCTGAAATTGTCCTTAATAATCCCAACACTTAAAACAGACCATCTTCTTTAGTAACAAGTGTTATTTTTTTTTTAAACGATCAAAAAGCTCTTCTTCTTTTCAAGGAATCTAAATCCAATCTCTAAATTCAAATACATGGTTTGATGGCTCTTCTTTACCAATTAAATTGTGGCTATGTCCTTCATGTCTGCAAATTCAATTTTTTTAACCTTACGTTCACCTTCTAAAGTAACACTATTACTCAAGGACAAAAATAATAATTCCAAAATACTCATAAACTTAAAAACATTTAGAGATTCACAAAGATAACACCCAGTAGAGTTATAAATATATATTAGAATTATGAGGATGCTTAATGTCTCACATAGAATTATCTAAAATAGGCTTAATATGCAAGTAATGTTCATCCAAACAACTAATATAAGTTAGCACATAATAAACAAACTCTTTGAGAAATAACTTAGCAATGTATGTGGAATCTTTAATATTGTGGATTGCAATTAGAAATATCATCATATTAAATTTATCCATTAAAAAAGTAATGATATATTTCCATTTTCTATCTTAGGCAAACCAAGTAGAAAATTCATAGAAATACCAATCCATGTATGAGTAGGAATAGGCAAAGGAATGTACAATATATTCAAAAAGCTTGAGATTCAACTTTCTTACATGTAATAAAATCAAAATAAATTCCATCTATATTCCTACGTCTATATGAGATCAACAAAAATATATAAATAATATATCTAAGATTTGTTTTATTCCACTATGACATTTGAAATCAATATTCTCACAAATAATAGATATAGAACAAAAATAAGATTTAAAAATTGTGATCAAATCATACTTTATAGACAACTCATTAGCAATCACATTCTCATTACCTTGTTCTACCACATAAAGAAAATAATCCAACAACTTAGTCCATTTTACATGTCTTTTGTTCAAGATACTTTGAATTATTAAATGCAAAATATACAACACATTGTCATATGTTGAAAATTTGAGATATATTCCATGTAATTGCTCACCAGAAATTAGAATGAGTTATCTTTATTTTTTTTATTTATATTAATGCCTCCATAATTTATCAGCAAATCTGCAAAATTTTAAAAAGTTGACATAAAAATACTAAAAAAAATTCATAATTAGATATATAAAAAATTAAAGACTCTTTAAAATTCAATAATACTAATGCACTTTTGTCTAAACTATAACTTTTTAAATCTTTTTCACAAGTATGTTTATTACTCTCAGTTTCTTTTTCTCTCATTGACTCCTCTCTCTCATTATTCTCTTCTTTTCCCTAAAAACTCTCGCTTTCAATCAAACATTAATTATTTTCACTCAAACTGTAAGACCTATAATTTTCGAAAAATATCATTATGAGTTAATTTTAATTTATTTATTCATTAAAGACTTTATTTTTTAAAAATTATTTTATTAGAAGTAATTAAATTAAAAATTTTATCTAATTTTATAATTATTGAATAATTTTTTATATTTAAGTTATACAGTTTAACAGTTGTAAAAGAATAAGAATTTTATAAAATTTAGTTAAATAATAGAGATTTTAGAATTTAATACTTTAATTTTATAAACAAAGAAAATAAATTATATTATATCTAATTTTAAATTAGAATACTTGATCAAAATCTAATTAAAAATTGATGATAAAATAATATTTTTTATATAATTTTAAGAAATTAAATAAAATTTTAAATTAATATTCTATACCCCAATTTTATTAAAATTATCAAAATTTGATTAACCCAAATATCCCCAAATTTAACTCTAACCCTAATTTCACTCTAACCGTTACCCACACTCACACTCACCGCCACTCACCCTTGTTCCCCTAATCCAACCGTCATTCCTCTTGGTTTCTTCCTCAATACACAAACAAAACAAATCTAACGTTTAACCTAACTCAGAAAAGAAACAACCAAAGAAAGAAAAAGAGAAGGGAAATGGAAACAGGGGAAGCAGGGAAGGGAGAGTGAGATCCGAGAAAGCAAAGGCTGGGAACAGAGGAAGAGGAGAGGAAAGAGGGTCGCCGCGCTGTGCCGCTCCCTGCACTGGTTGCCATCGCCACCACCGAATCATCGCGCCGCCACGCCGTCGTCACCGTCGGGCTGCTGTGCTGCCATCGATACGGTTCAGAGAGGAAGGAAGCGCTACAATGAGGAAGGGAGCAGAAGCCCGTCGCTCTAGCTGCAGGCCCGTCGTCCGTGTCTTGTGGCCGTGATGGAGTCGTCGCCGCCAATGCTGAGCACCGCTGCTACCACCTTTGAGGGAAGCCGCCACCATATCTGGGAAGAATGGAGTATGGGAGAGGAGGTTTTATTAATGTTGTGGCAGAGGAGGACGAGATGAGTGAGAGAGAGTGACGCACAGAGGAGAGACCATTCCTCTGCCGCCGCTGATTGTTGCCATCATTAATGGTGAATTAGTTAAGCCCTAGCCATGAGAACCACCATCTCTAAACCCTTATTGCTTTATAAAATATCCGGTATTTTCCTCTGATGTTCTTGGCTATAATTTTTGTTGGGGTTTGTCTCAATTGGAGTCACTGGTGAAGGCGTTGCCGCTGCTAGAAGCCAACGTCGGAACTGCTGCTGGTTCTGATTCTATTATCCTGAGACTGGTCTGATCTTTCCCTTGGGGTTGATCCATTTACACGTTCTGTTTTGTCATTGCTATAGTTGTCATATTCTTGTTTTAATTCAATTTTAGTTTTTGCTTTGTCTTGGATTCCTAGGGTTGTTTCTGCCTTTGATCATATTAGATTCAAAATTCTTGTCCTGCTGTAACCATCATTATCATCACAAAATTAACGTTGCCATCCCAATGGATGCAGTGTCCTTGATTTCATTGGAATTATCATTGTTGCTGCAAATTTAAAATAAACGGATTTATCACGGTTAATTCCTACGGATTCGACTTTCCGAGGTTGGGGCACTTTTCTTAAACTTGTTTTACTCTCCAGAGTTGTTATAAATCGATATTAATGCGTAAAATATATTTCTTGTGATTTTGTAAGTCTTATTAATTGAATTGAGATGTTTTGGATGAATTAGATTATTAGTTCAGTTGATAGATTGATCGATTGAGAAAGTTGGATATTCTGATTAGTTGATTGATGTTGTTAAAGTGGTTTTCCTTGAATTATTGGAAGAGATTTACTATTGGTATTTAGTTTAATTTTGGAAATGGTTTGATTTTAGAAAAGATTTAATGTAGAAATTTGATTTGATATTGAATCCGATTTGATTTCGGAATCTGATTTTAAAACAAACTTGGAAAGGACTCAATTTTTTTGAAAACGGTTTGTTTATTGAGAATAATTTACTATTTTGGAAATAGTTCGAACAGGGTTTGGGTTATGGTTCGATTTGAAACTATTTGAGAAGGCCGAGAATCCTTAATTATTGATTGACGCTGTTGAATGAAGTTGGTTTAAATTGGACTTATAGGATTGGTCGATTGAATTCTGGATTTTGTAATTTCTTTGGGTTGAGTATTGTTGTTGTGATAATGGTTATTGGAAGTGTTTTGAAAGATTGACAGGCATTTGGTTTGATTTAGTTGAGACCCGAAAAGGGTGGCAGAGTCCGAGTTTTAGAGGAGATATTGTCGAAATTTTATAAAATTAGAAGTTTTGTTTGAAATAATTATTTTAAAAGATTTAGTTTTAAACATTATATGGTTTAAGATTAATTTATTTATCAAGAAAGAATTATGTTTTGAATTGGAAGTGTTGATGAACGGAATGAAAAGAAGGATGTGGAGGATTTTCTTTGAAATATGGTTTTTGAATGAACTTGGAAATGAGATTTGGATTGATGAATGATTATGATGTTGAGAATATTGAGATATCGATTAAGAATGTTGAGATATGATCTTTGAATTATTCATATGGCTTATGAATTTGAACTATCTGAGAAACGAGGTTCCCTGGAAAAAGTACCATGGCTTGTCACCACGTGTACCAGGTTGAAAACTCGATACTCTGTTGACCCTACGACATAAGTATGACCGGGCACTATATAAATTCCCGGGAATGTAACCCTCATTGAGCAATATTGATTATTTGAGAAAAAGCTATGCATAGACTCTTGGGGATGCACGTCGAGGGACAGTCTAAGTATTTTCAGACTTGTCGAGTTGGCTGGATAACCGACAGATGAACCTCATCAGCCATAGGACAGGCATGCATCATATGCATTTGTATGTTTTGTTTGGGTTTGAACTTGTTTTGGTTTGCCTAATTGCTAAATTGTTCTTAACTGCTACTTGAACTATTTGCTGTAACTGCTACCTAAACCTGTGTTTGTCTTGACGTGCTACATTTGAGAATGAACTTTGGTGCTGAATTAATGATTGTGTTGTTTTGATTGAGATTTTCTTATAAGAAAGGAAAGGTTTTGGATTTCTGAAAGATTAAACATTGTTTCTTTGAAAAGGTTTTGAACGATTACCTGTTGGTTTTTAAAAGATTCATAAGGCAATGATAATCACTGAGTTTGAAAATAATTTTCTTATTAAATATTTTCTTATGACAACTTTGAAACTCCATGGTGAGACCGTGTGGTTAGGTTCTCACCCCCTTACAGTTTTACCTTTTCAGGAACTGGATGAAACATTATAAAGAGTTATATTGTGTTTGGTTTATATGTTGTTGTATTAATTAGATTATTTTCTTCCCTCGTCTTTGTTATTACAAGTTTGTAACAGGGAATAAGAGTTGTATGTTTTATATGTATATTATATTATGAGATATTATGTAAAAAGTCTTGTATATGAATCTATGCCTGCTTGTATTTTTCTTAAGATAAAGTATTTATTTCCGTTTTTTAAAGAAATCAGCGATACGGTGTTGAGTCACAAGCTCCTATTTTAATATTTAGTATATAAAGTAGTCGTAATACTTCTTGTTATCAGAGTGGCGCAGCCGGAAGCATGACATTCTGGTAGTGAGGGTATTACACAAACATTCTCTTTCTCAATTTCTTTTCTCTTTTGTTTTTCAAATTACTCACGTCCTAAGGACCTATTTGATAGATTCTACACATTTATATCCTCCATGTACACATCTCAATCTATAGCATAGTCAAAAAATTCTTCTATCACTGGCTTTGAAGGAGAATTAAAGATAGGTTTAGAAGAACTCTTCTTCTTATGTCGATCTATAATATTCTTCTTGAAAACAGTAACTTTGAATTTTGTCTTATCCTCAAACTTTGCTCTTTTAGAATCCCATATAGAATTGGAGTTCGAAGAAAACTAAGTTGCCATAAATTGATGCTGCTTTTCTACTTCAATGGCTAAATAGACTAAATTCTCCATTGTTGCATAATGGTAAAGTTCGGTCGTATATACAATTTTTTTGTCTAATCCAATCAAAAATCATCCGATAAGAATCTTAGGACTCCTTTTAATATTAGCCTTATCCGTCAAATACAAAAATTCCCTGTAGTACTCTTTCATTGATTGTGAACCTTTTTTTAACTTATGAAATTTTTTAAAAAATTCATTGTGGTATAATGATAGCACAAACTGATTTCTCATGATATGATGATGGCACAAACCGATTTTTCATGATTTTCTTCATCTTCTCCTAGCTGCAAATTAGTCTTTCTTGTACCCTCTTCTAAATCTTCCTAACTCATTCCACCATATACGAGCATTGTTGAAAATTTTGGCTTCTACCAATTGAACCTTCTTTTCCTCTAAAAATTAAAGGATGCAACATGCGAAAATTGACTCTACATTTCTTTTGCATTCGAAATAAGCTTCAACGTCAATGTTTCCTTTAAAAGCTGGAATTTGAATCTTGAAAATCTTTTTCGCATATGAGATTCCTTCATAATCACTATCACAATCCTCAATCCTCATTGTTTCTAATTTGAAAACATGAAAAAAAAGATAAAATAGACCTCACAACACTCTTCTCATGTGTATTACTTGGATTAGTACACTCGTATTTGCACTCAATTTGTGGCTTTTTTCCCTCTTTTAATCTCACCAATCTTACTTTTTTTTTCACTCTTAAATTGTTTTAAACAAGTTGCACTTCAGAAATCAAGAAAAAGAAAGACAAAACTAAGATAACCTTAATATTAGGAACTTTTAACTTGACAAGAAAGAAAAAAAATCAGATTATATGACAAAAGACACAAAACAAAGACAAATACCTTTCTAGAATTTTAGAGACACTAGAATAATTTACAATCCCAATTGATATCACAGAGTAATTTGAAACAAATATGAAAATTTGGATATGTAAAAATTGAAATCAAACAACCTTGTTAATTTAATGACATTTTTCTTCTCTCTGTTTTTTTCTTTCTGCACTTCAAGAACATTACTTCTTCTATTTTTTTCTTTTTTTGGTGCTTTTTTTATTTTTTTTATAGATTCAATAAAGTAAAATTACAGAAATAAAAGATAAAACAAGGAAATTAGACGAAGATTTTTTAAATTTTTTTTTATACATGACTCTAAAGTAAAATTGCAGAAATAGAAAATAAAATAAAGAGACTAAACAAGAACCCTAGAACGTGTAGATAAATAAGAATTTACTTGGATAGAACAAAAGGATAAGAAAAGACATCAACAAAATACGAAAGGGATAAGAAAAGGCACAATGAAAACACAAAAGATAGATAAAAGAGTTTTTCTACTAAATCTCTAAGAAACCTGTTCTTAGCAACCTAGGTCACAGGAAGGGTTTCTCTACTAGATCTTCAAAGAACCTGCCCTTGACAACCTAGATCAGAAGGATGAAAATTAAAAAAACTTACACTAAAAAATTACCTTAGGTTGGATCCTTCAAATTTCTTCATGCAACAAGCAAAAAAAATCACTCACCTCACTTAATCACACAATAAAAAAAATGTGCATATTAGCACCCATAAAATTTATTCATCAAAAGTTGTGTAAATTGTCTCACAAAAAGTGTTTAAATAGATGCCTAACAGATTAGCATAAAAGATAATATAAGATAATTTAATTTAAATCTTCTAAAAATAAAATAACTTAATTTAAATCAAATTTGATCTTGTTGGATTAGATCAAATTGATTTAAATTTAAAACTCCTAAAAGTACAACTAAACAAATCAAAACTAAATCAAATCTTCTAACAAACCTTGACAACAAAATAAACTAAAATAGAGACTACATAAATTCGAAAATAATTATTAAATTTGTGTTTTCCATTGGACTTGAAAAACACACTGTTGGGTCTCTTGCTGTCCTAACTTAGCTCAATGGTCCTTAGATTTGTCATTATTTCAGCACCACTATTTTTAGACGAACTCTTGGTCTCCTTATGTCCAAGACCGACATAGTAAAATTCTTCTAGTATTCCACTACAAAATTTTTGCTTGTTTATGGGAATTTTTTGTGGAAGTTTTAGAAAACATCCATAACATATTTTATTTATGACAAAATATAAAACCTCCATTGATTAATGCTAGTTTAAATTTCTAAGCCCAATCGCCCAAACAAATAACCAGTCGCTAACCTACTCTGATTAAACCTAAACAAATTTAACTCCAAACAAAAACTTGTCCAAAAAAGTTAGAAGAGGAAGAAGAATGAGAATGAAACCCTAGATCTACTCATCACCACTGTATTCATCTCTTCGTCATTGCCACCATCAAGCTCGTCGTAGCGTCTAAGATAAGAGGGAAAGTACCTTCGTCACTGCTGCCATTCATCATCACTGCTGCCATTCATGTCCTCGTCGTTGTTGCCACCAAGCTTCTACATTAATGCATTGTCTCCTTCATCTACATGCAACAAATTTAATTTTGAGATCAGAGAAAGAGTGAGTTCATAGCCACCGCTAGTGCCGCCATCAAACTTATCCGTAAATGCGTTTGGTTTTCTCCGCAATCACCTAAGGTCAATTTCTATTTGTTCATTTTTCTTTTTTATTGTTATTTATTTAACTCACTTTAGATATTCTTTTGTTTTTCTCTACATAGTGTGGTTAGAATTTGATACGAAGAGATATCACGACGGTGGTAGTGCAACGGTGGTGGAGCAGAGAATAGTTCCTCAGAAGGAACAGCAGGTAAAGAAGAGTTGACAGGTTAAAATACACTTTAATTGTTTGATTTGATCCTAGTTGTGTGTATGTTTAAGTGTTTTTCTTTGTATAAAAAAATAAAAAAAGCTTTGATGGAAGTTGTAGTCATAACATCTTTAATTGTTTTTGTTTTGTTGCACATGAGTAACTTCACAAAAGAAGAGATTCTTTGCAAAAAGTGAGAAACATCATTTGAATTCTGAAATAGCAATCATAGCAAAACCTAAATACGTGTATTAGTTATAGATCTATAAGCTAGCTATATATATAACTAGGTACCTTCTATTTATGCTTATGTATACATACTTAGTTAAAGCCCTTCTTCTTCCGCTTGTAACATACTCTAATGCTCTATGATTACACGCTTACATTGTAGTTGTTGTTGTTGTTGTTGTTGTTGTTAATCTATTTTCTCTCTTTGTTTATGCAGTTAGAGAAAGCCTACTACTAGGAGGTGCTTTATTAAGAAGAGTAGAGATAAAGAACGGAAAATGTTGCTGAGAAGAAAAAGTTAGTGTTATTTGTATGAATTAAAGCATTGCTCTATTGCTAATATTATAATGAGAAAACATCAAGTTGGTAAGTATGATTTTGCAATTTGCAATTCATCTGTTCTTGTATATATGAATCTTAGCTTAATTAGCTTCAATATAAACTTAATTGAACTCAATTTCTAGAAAGTAAAAAACCAAAGTGAAATTAAACTAACCAAGTTTCATGGAACAAAAGAAAACTCATCGGATTGTTGTAGTTTCAGTTCCTGTTCTACGCCATCAGCTTCAAATTACTGAATTCTACAAGCGACTCATTCAACTCCACCCAAACCTTCATGTCACCTTCATCCTCTCAATCATATCCTCACTTCCCAAATCCTCAAAAATTGTTCTTCATGCTCTTTCTTCAATTCCCTCAACATAGACACTATTGTTCTTCCACTAGTGAACTTGCAACAACCCACTCCCCCACCAGCCATGTTATACCCATTCTCCATGTCTCTCTCACTTCCATCTATCCACCATGAATTGACCTCACTCACTACCACATCATCAAAGAAGATAGTTGTAAGAACCAGAGTTTTCATGTAAAATCGTTTTAATAATTTTAGTGCCCGGAATAGATTCAAAATTTAGAAGTTTTAATTTGAAAATATAAAGATGAAATTTGGTTTCAATGAATTTTTCTGAGTCAGAAAATGTATTTTCTACAAAAAATCGAGAAAAACTACGAACCGAAAGCCGAACCGGTTTAAGTATGTCCATTACTATGTTTTGAGAAAAATAGGATTTTAAAAATTAATTTATTATTTTGAAAAAGACAAAAATAATTTAGAATAAAAAACCGGATACTAATCTTAAAGGTTTTGGCCCAAAGTGGGCCAAACAGACTAAAACCGTTAACGGGTTGGACCGGACCCAAGTTGGGTCCAAGCCCAACATATAAAAGAAAGTTATGAGGTCATTTGGTCTCATTTTCAGAAAATAAAGAGAGAGGGACGGTGAGAAGAGAGAAGAGAAGGAATTTGGGGTTTTACTATTCACCATCACCTTCATTTGCTTGTAACTTGAGCTACAGACCTCCGATTGACGAGCCGTTTGCGGCCATGCGAAGCTCTTGACGAGCTCTTCCTTTCTATATAAAGAAATCTGGTAAGAAATCGCGTCTCACTCTCCAGTTTTCAGCCCTAGAGTTCTGCATTTTTGGGGTTATAGTTTTGAGTAGATTTTTGTGGTTTTACTTGTTTAGGTGATCTCTAGTAGTGGGTAATTATTGGATTTTACCCCTAATCTCGTTGGGTAAGGTAAAGTTTCACTAAACCCTTGAGTTTAGTTGTTTTGTGTATCTTAGGTTTTGATTTTGGTATATATATGATGTTAGTGTGAGTTTTGGTG
The DNA here is from genome assembly GCF_000817695.3 of Arachis duranensis. Lineage (NCBI taxonomy): Eukaryota > Viridiplantae > Streptophyta > Magnoliopsida > Fabales > Fabaceae > Arachis > Arachis duranensis. Next base: position 74,635,590 of record NC_029778.3, on the reverse strand, counting down.
GCTTGTTGGTGAAATTGGAAGCTTGTTGGACTCCAATCTTGGTGCGGTGTGCTTTTTGAGGGAGCGACCAAGGTATGGTTTCGGTCTCCTCTATGTAATATGTAATATTCATTGACTCTTAGGCTAGTTGACCTTAAGATAGGTTGAAAGGTGTGATTGTATGGTTAATTGTATATAGATGTATGTTGGATGATGATTATTGATGAGTTGTGTTGGTGGGTGTTGAGATTGAAAGACGGGTATTGATGATCATTTTTTATTGTTGGTTGTTATTGATTATGGTGGTTGATGATGATGGGTGAAAATTATTGGTGTTGATGAGTATTAATGGTGATTGATTATATTGATGACTCAAGAAGATTGTAAAAATTCATGGTAATATGTAAATGTATAATGTTTATGATGGATTAGAATGATGAATATGTGACCTATTATTTGATGAATAGACGGTTGGTGATAATGGAAATTATGATGATGTTGTTGAATTCTGATGTTGAATAGTGGGATTATGTTGAAGTTGATTATGTTGGATTCTTTATGTAGAAATTGTGTAAATTATTGATGATTGAGAATCTTGATTAAAGATTATGGTTTTGTGTTGAATTATGGTGAAAATGTTATGTGAATTAGGTTGGATTTAGACTTGTTGAATGGTTTAGGAGGTTGTGTGATTGAGAAAATGGTTGAAGCAATGCTTGGTATAAATTTTGGGTTGCTTTGGTATGGTGGAAAAGTGTTTGGGTTGGTTTTTGGATTGAGAGTTGGTTAAATTTGAGTTTTTAGTATTTTTGGTAAAAATAAATTTTTGGTGAACTTTGATGGATCATAACTCGAGCCTCAGTTTTCAAATTCTGTTGAAATTTGCTTTAAATTAAAGTTCATTGAAAACTCTTTAAATTGATATAAAGTTTGTAAGAATTGGAATATTGTAGAGTAAGTTATGATCAATCAAAAATGGGTGCCAAAATCTGAAATTATGCAAAGTTGCATAATTTTGTGATTTCTGGTATGTGCGCACGCAGACCCTGCAAAATTTTAAACATGTGCACACGCACAGACCTGTGCGTACACACACGTAGAAGAAGGCAATCTGGTAAGAGCACTGGCACAGCCTGTGCTCGCACATACCCAATGAACGTTTACAACCTGTGCACATGCACACGTTGGGAAGGTCAATCTATTGGGGGCACTAGCACACCCTGTGCGAGTGAACATAATTGTGAAAATTGGTACCTGTGCGTACGCACACCCCTATGCGTACGCACACTTTTTAAGAATCCCTTTGGGCATGCGCACGCACACCCCTGTGCCTACGCACATGCCCTGTTTCTCAAACTTAAACTTTGTTTTCAACTATTTCACCTTTCCAACAAGCTTGTAAACTTCTGTAACACCTATTTAAGACTTTTTGGCTTGTTTTTGGATGTTAAACGTGGAGAAGGTCTTGGGCGGTTTTATTTGTGTGTTACTTTGAAAAGTTAGCAAACGGGGGTTTAGGTTTCTGGTGTATTAAGGATCAGTTGGTAGGGAGAGAAGAAAGAGTAGTGATCTTGGTGATTCCTGACAACAAGTTGAGAAACTGATGAACTAACGAGTTAGGAATGGAAATTATGAATGATTATGGTTGACGGGATGAGTATGAGTGGATGTGTGCTATGGGGAGTGGCCTCTGATTTTGAATATGTGATTACGATATGCATTGTTCTCCATCGTAGGGGCTGTGGCATTCTCCCGCCTACGTTCAGAGGTGAGAGTTGAAGTTGGGCTTTTCATTCATACTTATCGCTTAAGAGGAAGGTGGTAGGGCACACTCCCTTGTAATGTTTCCCTCTGAAAGGAGAAGGTGGTAGGGCACTCTTCCCTCAGAATTATTCCTCCTGAGAATGCGATTTTTCTCTGATTGCAAGGTGGTAGGGCACTAACCCACAGAATCGTGCGGCAACCAGAAGAAGGTGGTAGGGCACGCTCCCTCGGAATGTTTCCATCTGAAAGGAGAAGGTGGTAGGGCACTCATCCCTCGGAATTATTCATTCTTATGCGCAATAGAGAGAATAATCCGGGAGTTGTCGACCAGATTTTCTGTCGGGTTTGGCATTATAACCGACATGTGATATCATAGCCAATAGGACAGACATTCATCATGTGCATCTTCTATATGTTTGCTTGCTTTGATTACTTGAGTTTGCCTAATTGTATAATATGCCTACTTGCTTCTTGAATTACTTGTTATATATATGAATACTACCTGTGTTTTCCTTGCTTGCATTATCTGTGTTTGTTTGGTGCTGAGAAGGTTAGGTAGGCAGCGGCGATGGGATCGCACGGAGGGTAGGCTGGTGAAGGCTGTGGGACAGCGGTGACTAGTTTTAGTTAGAAATCTCCTAAGATTAGATACCTTGTTTATTATTCGTGATTTAAGTTATTTATTTCGTTAAGTTTGGATATCTGTTTGGAATGAAGCTCTAGGATTGCCTCTGGCGTCCCGGGGTCTTACATCTTACATTACTGGACATTGTTACCATACTGAGAACCTCCGGTTCTCATTCCATAAGTTGTTGTTTTTCAGATGCAGGTCACAACCTACCGCAGTGAGTTGGGTGATGGTAGCAAAGCAGAGGATCTTATTCTATTTTGTTGTCATTTTGGTTATTTTTGACTTGTACTCTTACTTTTGTTTTTACCTTGCCTAGAGACTTACTTTGAGAGAAAAACTTGTATAAGCTGTTTTAAACTTCCAGATTTCTGTATGGTCTGTATATGGCTAACAGGCTTAAACTCCACGAGCCGTGGCTAGATTCTTATGCTATTATACTCTTATATTTTGTTATATTATATCTATATCTTGTGCATTAAGTTGGTAGCTTCGTGAGTACGTTTTGAGCTTTTCAAATCCTGTTTTTGAGTTTATTTTCTTCACCGAGCTTCTAGAATTATTATTCCTTCTATATATATTTATGTATAGGCTTTAGAATTATCGTAACCTTTGATTAACCTTTGCCTTACGACATGAGGTAAGGCTTAGGGTAATTAGGGTCTTATCATCATACATATTCATACCTATCGCAGCCTCGCTTCTACAACTCTGCTTCAACTCCTCAATCTATAACTATGGTTTACTTAATCTATAATCCTAACTTGCTCTTTTTTAGAGCTTGAAACGAAGATGATTTTGCTCAAACATTTTCAAAGAAAAGCATAGAAGCTGGTACAATTCCATGTTTCTACAAGAAGGCATGTGAAATCATTACTTTTTCATACTTTGTTCTAGTATAATAGTATTTTTTGTTGTTGAATTTAAAATTTATATATAATACTTATATCCTGGTATGTAGAGTATCTCTTACATGTTGTATCTCATCATAGAATCATGGGTTAACTTAGAGATTTGTGTTGTATATGTCCCTGTGTTGCCATCAGGAAAATTTGTATTGGCCTCTATTTCTCTCTGTTTTTTTGCAGTTTGTTTTGTTGGAGTATTGATAGGTTATGAATTTAGATACTCATTTTAATGATATTGGGATTATTTACGTAGGTTGCTTCACTTTTCCGTGACCATGAAGATCTTCTTGAAGAGTTTACTCATTTTCTTCTTGATAAGAGCTCTGCAATGCCTACTGTTATACTAATCGATGTTGACAAGGTAATCTTTCAGCTTATTTGTTTGTCCCTTTGATTTTTAGTTAATTATTAAGTAGGTAATATTTCCTTTTCTCTATGACAGAAAGAAAGTACCATGGCTTCTCATGATGACTCTGGTGCTGAACCATTTCATGATGAAGATGAAAAGTTTGACCTTTGCCCTATATCATCAACTTGTGAAGATATCATTGAAAAGTGAGTTTGTTAACTTTGATTACGAATGTATGTTTTAATTTTAAAAATTTCTTTTACCTTGCCAAACATATGCTTTGAACTTCTTCTATGCAATGTTTTAAATATTTAAAATCATAGACTCCAATTTCTTATAACCACAGGTATGTGTAGTCAAGTCGTTGCTTTCCTTGAAAAAGTCAAGGAGAAATTACCCAGAAATTTTTGAAGTGTCTACTTTTCTGCAGCAGGGAAATAATTACCCGACAAGAAGTGCAGTCATTCGAAAACTTATGTGCCTTCATGCAGAAACCTGAAGAAGGATCAATCAGTCATAGAGTATAGCGATTGACAAAGTACAGGTTTCTGAAGGAATCATTTTCTGGCTAACCTATTCATTGGTTATATCTACTTAAACTTGTGATACTTTTCTCAATTGGTGACATTCTCCTTGTTTACTGAACAGAAACAATCAGATCTTTTATTGAATGCTAATGATTTGAATTCAAAATATTTGTTTTTCTTTTGTTTGTTTGTACCTTGAATCTATCTTATGTATAATTATTGCTACCTAATCGTTATGGCTATTCTGGTTTCACTTACACAGGCAAGAATAGATATGAGTGAACTCGATGAGGACTCTGATGATTTCCTTCAGTCACATCTATGGATTCTTATTGTTATTGGGTTTCCTAGTTAGTGTGCTCTTTATGTGCTTAACATGAAGATGAGAAGCAATGAGTTTAGACAATTTCTTATATATGATTAGGTTAACCTTGAATGTCATTTACTATTCTCTACAGGAAATAGAGGCATATATACGAGGTCTTATCCCCAACTTGGCACAAATGTATTGTCGTATTGCTGCACACAAATTTTTCTTCTTTTGTGATCCTTATAGACGAGGTTTGTATGTCTGACTGACATTTGCCTGATATATTCTTAACTAATTGCTAATTTTTTTACCTAGTAGTATTTTAGAGCTCTTATATAATGTATTTTCCTTAAACAGAAAAAGCTTGCATCAAGGAAGTGTTGCTTAATAATTGTCTCCAAGAACTAATGGAGCTTCACCAGGTAGATTGCATGAGAAGCTCTTAGTTTCTATTTCTGTTAGTAATAGTTATGTAGAACAGTAATATATGTAATTATGTTTGGAACTATTGACATTGAGAATTTTTTTTATATATAGAGTTATGTCTTATATTGAGGAATTGTGTCATAAAATATTTAGTTTTTAAATTTTGATATTAAAAAATAAATTTTTAATTTGAGAATATGTTAGTGAGATGAAATTAATGAATGATTTAAAATAAAAAATAAATAAATAATTACAGGGTATCTAGAGATTTGAAAATCTCACAAAATAGTTAATTTTTGTTAAATTAAAAAATCAATTTGTGGGAGTTTTAAACTAGCACAAAAGTGATTTAAAATCGCCACAAAAGTCTAATATAAAATCCCCACTAAACACACACAAAATTCCCAGAAAAGATCTCGTGGCACCTCAAATTTTGGAGGTTTTAGAAACCCTCATAAACCATTTGGTGGGGGTTATAAACCTCCACAAATAAAAGAAAAAACTACCACAAAGAAATAAAATTTTGTAGTGTTCGAATTAACAAAAGAACAAGTAGAATTAGCATCGGATTTTTTAGACTATACTGCAACAATATTTTTCAAATTCATAAACACCCTTATTAAGCTTCCCTTTGAAAAGAACTTCCTTGGTTTTCTAAGATTTCACAAAGTAACCATGAGGGTGAAGTTCAAAGAAATAATCATCATCACAAGTAAATTTATGAATACTGATTAAGTTTCTTGAAATTTTAGGAGAGAACAATAGTTTATTAAGAATGAATTTTTCCTGAGTTCAAGATTAATGATATAAGAATGACCAATAGAGGAGATAGTGCTACCTGTGTCATTACCTATCATTATCTAATCAGGGTCTTGATACTCATTTGGTTGAATTAAGTTGGTAGAATCTGGAGTTATATGGTGACTAGCACTAGTATCAGGTAACCATGTTGAATCTAATAAAATTGATAGAGGAGCTAAGTATGCTTATTGTTGATGATAAGAGGAGAGTGATGGTGCTAAAGATTGAGTAGAGATGGTGGTCTATGAGAAGAAGATAGTGTTTTATGATAGGATTGATCGAATCTGTGGAAACAATTTAAAGTAGTATCTCCCAATTTTCCATATGCTTGGCATTGTGGACAAAAATTAGAATTTGATGAATGACGACCTCTAAAAGCTCTATTTTCATGACCTTTTCTGTCACCAAAGGTAAGAGGAGCATTAGTTCTTGGCATAAGATAAGCAGCTTGAGTATATATACTTTGTTTGAAAAGCTCCAATTTTAGATTTTAAAAATCTGTCATACATATCTTCATGAGCAAGTAAAAGAGATTTAGCCTCAATCAATGAGATTAAATTAGATTTTGCTATGATCGAGGAAATGTACAATGCATATCCTCAGTTAATCCATTGGCGATAGCTCAGATGTGATCTTTGAGGGAGAGAACATAGCCAATAGAGGCAAAATCAAGCATCCATAATTATTCTTATTTTTTTTGAGATATTCACTTGCAAAAATACCTTGTCTTTTCCCAAATTTCAATTGATGCTTTAATTGTTGATGATCATGGAAATTATTAGAAACAAGAGAGTAATCTAAAGAGTGTATTATTGAGTGAGTTGAAAGGTATAATACATAGGGGTATATATAGGTACTAGAAGAATCAAAGTAATAAAATGATACAATCTTGTAATTAATATACAGATATTCTATATAAATATAAAAGATACTAATTGATCTAAATTTATTCTAATTTATTCTCTAACAACCCCCCTCAAACTCAAGTGGGAGCTAAGGATACCATCTTGAGTTTGGATACTAGAGTCCAGAAACGAGTAAGATGATGAGTCTTCGTGAAGATATCAACAGTCTAATCCATAGTTCCAACAGTGATGAGGCGACAACATCAATAAGGAAACGTTCCTGGACAAAGTGACAATCAATTTCAATGTGTTTGGAGTATTCATGAAATACATTATTATGCACAATCTGAATAGCACTATGATTGTTAGAAAAGACATCGGTTGGGGATGACTGAGGAGCACCTAAATTTGCAAGAAGCCAACAAATCGAGACAACCTCGGCAGTGGTGTCAGCGAGAGCAAGGTATTCAACTTCTGTGCTTTATTGAGCAGTGAATGTTTGCTTCTTAGCTCGCCAAGAAATGAGAGTGTCACTAAGAAACAAACAATAACCAATAGTAGAACGACGATCAGTGGGATCACCTATCCAATTAGCATCTGAGTACGCCTGAAGGGACAAAGATGAATGGGAAGAAAAATAATGGCCATGAAATAGGGTGCCTTTGATGTAGCGAAGAATGCGAAGAACTACCGCATAGTGAGTGGTACGAGGAGCTGACAAGAATAGGCTAAGTACATGAAACTGGATAGGCAATGTCTGTTCGGGTGACAGTTAAGTAGACGAGGCCTCCAACTAACTGTTGATAAAGAGTAGGATTATCCAAAACAGTGACATCTATATGTGTAAATCGAATATTTGGCTTAAAGGGAGTAGACTCAGTCACTACAAGAAAAAAAGGCCTATGGCCACGCTTTTTTTTACCACACTATTAAAAAGTAATCAATGGCCACGCTTTTGTGAGGGTGGCGATTGAAGAGATTCATCCACGTTTTTTCTCGCCACGCTTCAAAAGCGTGGCAAAAAGGGTCAATGGCCACGCTTTTGTAAAGGTGGCAATTTATTAGAGATACGACCACATTTTTTTTGCCACACTTCAAAAACGTGGCCATAGAGAGAAACAAAGAGCTTTAAAAGTGTGGCAATAGAGCTGTTTTCTTGTAGTTAGTGCAACTATCTGTGATCCTGGCACAAGCAAGAAGATCTAAAGCATACGTAGCTTGAGAGAGATATATGCCATCATCTGTGGATATGACCTCGAGACCAAGAAAATAACTGAGAGAACCAAGATCTTTCATCTCAAAAGTACGGTGAAGGGAGGCTTTGAGATTAGAGATACCATCAACATCATCTCTAGCAATGATCATGTCATAATATACAAAAGTATAAGAACAGCTCCACGTTCACTTTTACAAATAAAGAGAGCATTCTCATGAAGGCTACAAGTGAAATCGAGATTGCATATAGTGGTATTGAACTTGTCAAACCATTCACGAGGAGCTTGTTTAAGACTATAAAGTGCCTTGCGAAGGAGACAGACTTTGCTAGAAGGACAAGGATAACCAGGAGGTGGTTTCATATAGACATTCTTTTTCAAATCTTCATTAAGAAATGCATTCTTCACGTCTATCTAACTGAGAGACCATTTTTTTACCGCAGCAATAGCAAGAAGAGGTCAAACAGATGTGAGACGAGTAACATGAGCAAAAGTCTCTTCATAATCAATACCATATTGTTGCGTACAACCTTGAGCAACCAATCATGCCCTATAACGGTTAATAGAACTATCAGAACGAGTCTTGATCTTGTATACCCATACCCACAACTTCCTAATTAGAAGGAGGATCAATCAAATCCCAAGTGTGTGCTTTTTCAAGTACCTGTTGATGCGTGAGCATCTTGTACCCTTTTTCTCTTTATTTTATAGTCATTGTTAGTTAGAAATTATTAAGTTTATGTTATTTTAGTGCAAAAGTCCTCTTTGGATGCTACTTTGAGTTGTTTTAGTATTTTTATGATTTCAAGTGGAATTCGGAGCAATTTAGCAGAATTTTGAGAAAAAAGGAGAAGAGTTGGAGCTACTCCTTTGGGCGCTAAATGCTATGCTGGTGTTTAGTGCCAGCAAGCCAAAAAAAAAAAACAGTAACGTTTCTGTCCTCTTTGGGCGCTAAATGCCCAACTGGGGTTTAGCGCCAGGAAAGCTGACTCGAATTCACCCTCTTGGAGCATCTCTAGTTGGATTTAGCCTTTATTAGTTATCTTATCTTTTATTTTTTTAATTTTTATTTACAAACAATATCTTTTAGTTTTAGGATTTAATATTTGTTTTATTTTCAAATCAAATTAGGTTAGATATAAAAGGAAAAAGATTCACCCTTAGAAGGGAGCTTCGAATCTTCTCCCTTTTGCGTTTTTCAGAACCCTTGTTTTCTTTGTAAGTCATGAGCCACTAAACCTCCTTGGTTAAGGTTAGGAACTCTATTTATTTCTATAGATTAAGATTATTACTTTTCTATTTTAGTTAATGTATTGATTCAATTTCAAGGATTACTTTCGTTTTTAATTTTATGAATCTGGATGGAATGAGAGTATGACCCATATTCTAGATTCGTTCTTGTGACCCTCAGGAGAGGTCTCTCACCTGGACATAGTTTGAAAGTAAATTCCTCCTTAATTGCTAATTACTTAAACTAATCTGGATACGTGAAATTAATCCATTTAGCTATGGGTAATTAAGATTTCTGTGGCCATAAACTAGATTTGAACTTAACCTTCTAATCAGAATCAAGTGACCAAGAGATTGGCGGTTGATGAAGGTTAGAGGAGACTAAATCACTAAGAGATTAGGATTTAGTTAATTACAGTTTGTCATGAAATGAATCTTGCATAATTAAAATAGTTGGTAAGAAACCTAAATCCGGAAAAGTAAACATCTCCGATACCTTAACTGTTTCTCTTATTGATTTCTACACCAAACTCTCTAATTGCTTTTTTTACTCTTCTTTTATTGTTTAATGCTTTTGAAAACCACAAAACCCACTCATCTGTTAGTCTTACTAAGCCAATCAGTTGACCATTGTTGCTCAGTTCCTTAGTCCTCATCGGATCGATCCTCACTTACTTGAGGTATTACTTGGACAACCCGGTACACTTGCTGGTTCAGTTGTTGATATTCTCAAAATTCGCACCAAGTTTTCGCACTGTTGCTGGGGACTGACGGTAATTGACAAACACAAGTTGTTTGATTTCTTAGATTAGGTATTCTTCTTAGTTTTATTTGCTTAATTCTCTTTAAATTTTTTAATTTGGTTTTATTTATTTTTCCTTAATTTTTTATTTTAAGTTTGGTGTCCCGTTAGTAATTTTTCTTTTTTTTAATTAAATTTTTCAAAAATACTAGTATTCCCTTTTGTTCAATTTTTTGAATTTTTTTGGTTTATTTCTTTCCTATTAGTTTTTGAAATTTTCAATTTAATTACTTATTTTATTTTATTTACATAGGATATCTCACTGGAAATTCTCTGCACTCTAACGTAGAGATTTCCATTTTTCTTGGTTTTCTATTTGTGTGTGCAGAAACAGGAAGGAGCTCATCATGGATCTGAATGGAAATAGGCAACCTAGAAAGACCCTGGGCTCACACACTGCTCCCACTCCTGATTTCTATGAAAAAAGTATTGTTGTACCTCCCATTGGAGTAAATGATTTTGAGCTAAAGCCACAGCTGATTACACTGGTACAAGAAAATTTTCAGTTTCATGGACTCCCATAGGAAGATCCAAATCTTTTCATCTCCAACTTCCTGTAGATCTGTGATACTGTAAAAACTAACGGAGTGAATCCTGAAGTTTATAAGCTAATGCTCTTTCCATTTGTTGTGAGGGATAGAGCAAAGCATTGGCTTGATGCTCAGCCCAAGAAAAGCCTGGACACTTGGGATAAGGTGGTTAACAAGTTTCTAAACAAGTTCTTCCCTCCTCAGAGGCTGACCAAACTGAGGACAGATGTTTAGACCTTTATGCAGGGAGAAAATAAGTCCCTCTATGTAGCTTGGGAGAGGTACAAGCTGATGCTCAGAAAATGTCCCCATGACATATTCTCAGATTAGATCAGGGTGCATATTTTCTATGAAGGATTCTCTGAAATGACCAAAATGTCTCTAGACAACTCTGTAAGTGGTTCTTTCCACATGAAGAAAACGCCTGAAGAGGCCAATGAACTGATTGAGATGGTTGCCAATAATCAGTACAAGGGTCCAGACTTGATTCTTTTTAAAATTCTATAATTCCTCCTTCATAGATAACACCCAAGATGGATCAACAAGTGCTTCTTGGATATTTTGAGGTTCAATTTTTGAAATAAGAGCTATATTGTTAGATTCAACTTTTTCAAAGATGATCTAGTTGTCATTTCTTTAGAGGGATCACCAATTATGAATTTCTCATGATATTTTTTTAGAAATTTCCATTCTCTTGGACTTTTAGTTTGGATTGAAGATTCAGGTTCATCTTGATTCACAATTGCTTCTGCATCAGGATTTTCTACTACGATAGGAGATAATTCCAAATTATCTCGTGCAGAACTGAGATTTTTGTTGCTTGCTGGTGCAGTTTTTTGAGAATTTAAATGTTCTTGATTTGTCTCAGCATTCTTAGTTAATTCAACTTCAAAACCTGGACTATCATCAATACAAACACTAGGAATAATGTTAGATTCACAGAATGTGACATGCATAGTCTCCTCAACAGTCTTAGAGTTCTTGTTATAGACTATATATGCCTTGATATTAGTGGAATAACCAAGAAAAATGCCTTCATATGTTTTAGGATCAAATTTTTTCAAATTTTCTTTTATGTTCAGTATAAAACACTTGCAACCAAACACACGAAAATAATTGAGATTAGGAGGATGTGCTTTCCAAAGTTCATATGGTATTTTCTTCAAAAACATTCTTATAGGTGTTCGATTTAAGACATAACAATCTGTATTTACAACTTTAGACTATAAGAATTTGGAAACTTCATATTCACACAACATAGCTCTAGCCATTTCTTGTAAACTTCTATTTCTCCTTTTCACAACACCATTTTGTTGTGATGTTCTAGGACATGAGAAGTTGTGTGATGTGCCATGTTCATCACAAAAGGATTCAAAATGAAGGTTTACAAATTCTTTATCATGATCGCTTCTAATTGAAATAATTTTTAGACCATTTTTTAAGCCTTCTTGCTGAAATTTTCAAAAACAAAAAATGTTTCATGTTTATGAGCTAGAAAGAACACATAACCAAACCTAGAGTATTCATCCACAATAATCATTTCACTTTTTTCTCCAAGACTTTGAGTCCTAGTTGGTCCAAATAGGTCAAGATGCAACAATTCCAATGGTTTCTTAGTAGAGACATCTTCTTTGGGTTTAAAAGAAGTTTTTGTTTGTTTACCCATTTGACAAGTATCACAAGTGATGTCTTTATCAAACTTAATGTTAGGAAGACCTCTCACTAAGCCTCTTTTAACAAGCTTAGAAATTTGAAACATGCTAGTATGTCCTAATCTCTTATGCCACATCCATTTTTCAGATTCCATTGAAGAGAAACAAGTTACATTTTGAATCTGAAGATCATCTAAAGTGAGACCATAAACATTATGAAATCTTTTTGCAATAAAAAAGACAACTCCTGATTTTTTATTTATGACTATGCAATCTAATTTCCTAAAGGTTACTGCATATCCAATGTCACACAATTGACTTATGTTCAATAGATTATGCTTTAACCCATCTACTAGAAAAACACTATCTATGCAAGTAGAAAATTTTTTGCCAACCTTACCAATGGCAATTATTTTACCTTTACCATCATTTTCGAAAGTGACAAACTCTCTATCATACTTGTTGAGTTTCATGAAGAAGGTAGCCTTTGGCTGGATTTGATGGAGAGGAAGCTTGCACAAATAGAAGGAGCACAAGAATTAAAGGAGATGATTAGCGAGGAGCGACGCGTGTGCGTACCTGACGCATGCGCATGATTTGGAGATTTGTGCAGCGACGCGTGCGCGTACCTGACGCGTACGCGTGACACGCGAAGAAGACCATCGACACATACACTGACTGACGCGTACGCGTGACATGCGCCACGTGCAGAAAATGCAGAAAACACTGAGGGCGATTTTTGGGCCCTATTTTGCAACTCAAGTAAGGTGTAGCTCTTTGCCAAGTTAGGCATGGATCCAATGAAGCAAGTGGTCCCCATCCATCAATTGAAGACTTGCTAATTGCTATAATTAATTCTGATTTAAATTCAAATTTGATTTTAAAAATAGAAAAAGATATTGTTTTAGTTTTAGAAATTAGATTTTAAATTAATAGGGATCCCAACATTAGTTAACTTTTCATTCCACCTCAGCCCAATTTACAATCCTAATTTTCTTCTCTGAATCATGAGCAACTAATATAAACCTCCATTGTTAAGGTTAGGAGCTCTGTATATTGAATGGATTGATACTATTATTTTTCTATTTTAATTCATATTTTGATTTATATTTCAAGAATTATTTTTGTTCTTTATCTTATGAATTTGGGTGGAACGGAAGTATGACCCTCTTTCTAATTGAGTTCTTGTATAACTTGGAAAATCTCTTTACTTGAACAACAGCTTGAAAACAATTTCTCCTAAATTCTAATTATCTGGATTTAACGGGATACGTGACATATAATCCTCTTATTTTTGGGTAATTAGGATTTTTGTGGCATATAAACTAGAATTTGATCATCACCCTCTAATTGGAATTAATTAACCAAGGGATTGGTGATTGACGAATTTTAGAGGAGAGTAGAAAGGTCTAAGGAATTAGGGTCTAGTCACATATAGTTTGCCATGAATTAAATCTTGCATGATTAAAATAGTTAATAAGAAAAGTTAATCCAGAAAATAGATAACTCTGAAACCTTAACTGCCTTCTTCATATTGTTATTCCCAAGTTATTTATTGCCTATCTTTTGATATTCTGAATTTACCGTTTATGCTTTTAAACATCAATACACTCTTTTCTGTTTGTCCAACTAAGTAAATCACTTAATCGTTGTTGCTTAATCTATCAATCCTCGTGGAATCGACCCTCACTCACCTGAGATATTACTTGGTACAATCTGGTGCACTTGCCGGTTAGTTTGTGGTTGTAAATTCCACACCAACTCCAGAAGGAAAGATTTTGGAGAAAGGCTTCAAAACTTTTGTTGCCAAGAAAGAAGCAATCCGCCTCTATCAGGAAGAAGATATAGCTTGATAAAAGTTCATTTTCATTTTTGTTCATCAAAGAAGAAGATAGCCTCTGAGTCTCTATAGTAGATAAAAGCAAAAATGAAATGCTTGAAGGTGTCCAAGGTTAGAAGCTCATCAAGGGTCCGAATCCATTCTTGGGGCCAACGTCAAGATCAATGGCCAAGATGAAAAAAGCTTGATGAAAAAGGTTGAGAAAGATGAGGTAAGCTTGCATGCATCAGTCTCGATTCTCTTATCTCTCTCTATAGTAGCCACTGCTACTCGTTGGTAGGAGAAGAAGTTGATGGGTTAGGGTTTCAACCTTGGAAGATTCCCCTTCTATATTAAGGGTGAACGGCCAAAGGTTGAGATCAAGGAGAGAAATTAAAAAGGCACAGAGTTTTCATAGCTATCCTGAGACTTTCTGAGTTCTTCTCCTTCAATGATCTTTGTTTTATTTTCTTTTTCTTAGTATTGACTGTCTGAGTCTCATGGTAAAAGGCAAACATGGTAAGGATTGTAAGAAAAAGCCAGTGAGAGGTAAAAGGCAGTGATCAATATTAGAGAAAAAGTCATAGATGTCTCAGAGTTTTCTTTGTAAATCTTTCTGTTGTGTTTCATGATTCTGTGGAGATTCCCTTGCAAGTTGGGTTAGCACTTTGCAGTTGAAAGCTAGGTGTTGAGTCCTAGTCAAATTCAAATTGGTTGTAGAATCTGGATTTGTCCCTAGTAGGAATGGGTAGTTCCTAGGAAAAAATTGGTGTCTGTAATGTTGTGAAAACATAGTGAAATTTTATCGTTATTGTGATGGAGACAAGACGTAGGCCACATTGCACCTAGTGGCTGAACCAGGAGATATCTGGTGTCAATTCTTCCTCTCTACTCCTTTTACTGTTTTTGTTAATTAGGAGACGAAAACAAAAGTGTCTCTCAACTCGGCACGAGACAAAACAAAGGTGTCTCTCAACTCGACATGAGACAAAAGCAGAAATATCTGCTAAAGTTTGGTTGAGAAATTAGAGATTGAGATTCAGCAAAAAGGGGCTAAGATTCAATCCCCTTTCTCTTAGCCACTGATTACCATCAGTCATAATAAAGAAAATCTGAAATGAAGCAAAAGTAGAAGGAAGATGAATTCAGCTCAAGTGTTTTGAGAAGATGCTCTTGTATCACTCTATTTTCCTTGTGTTCCAATGTTGAAGTGAGACCAGCTTTATAGATGTAGCTTGTTCTTCCAATTCTTTTTCATTGCCTCTTGCAATTCCTTGTACCTTCTTCCTGTTGAAGCTATCTCCATTGGCATGCAATCTTTTTTCCATTCTGCTTCACTAACTCTGCTTGTTTGAGGAGCTGCTCCATCATCTTTACTATCTTTGGAGCTACTGTCTTCCTTAGCATTCATAGCGTTTTCATTTTTGAGCCATTCCAACTGCTGCTCTACACTTTTGTTTTTGTTCTACCCAACTTTGTGAATATTGCTTTACTAATGTTCTTTGTGTAATGGTATTATCTTTGTGTCTTTGTAGCTTTTCTAGAGCTACAACTGTCCTATGATATTGCCAAATATCTTTTCTTACTTTTTCCTCTTTTATTCTAATCATGAGCATTTAGAACTCTCTCTGTTGGCTCATAGGTACTGATTTATTGCTTATTAAAGTGTAATGGACTAAAGCTTTGAAGTTGCTGAAGCAACATGAACTTAGGCTGAGAAGTGAATAAATGGGTCTGCATTACTTGGCACACACATTAAACACATTTGAGTTTTTAACTCAAAGAATATTTTTCATCATTTATATAAAATTCAAAAGCAAACTTAACTCAACAAATAAGATAAAAAAAAACTGTTTCTTTCTACGTCAAATTGATAAGAGAAAAAGACCTAGCACTATTTTTTTATGTGAAAAGTTGAGAATGAAGAACTAGAAGGATAGAGGAATGACTGAAAGTATAAATTAGATAAATAAATTGAACAGAAAAAAAAATGTAAGCGAAAGTAATAAGTATTGCAAAACCGAATGAAATTTGTAACTGCAGTGAATAAAGGCAATGGAAGACGATGGAAGTGATGCAATTAAGGGTAAGAAAAGAGAAGAACGACCGTAAAAGAAATACAGAAAAGTGCATGAAGAACAAAAATGATAGATTTTTTTAGGAAATTACAAAAAAACTAATAGAATAATTAGAGTGAAATCAAACTACTGATGAGAGTACAACATACTCAAAATAAAAGGATATAAACTAAAACTAACATAAAATTAAATAAAATATGAAGATAGTAAAAAATGTGAAGACATTAATAAAATAAAAGATATAAACTAAAACTAACATATAATTAAACAAAATATGAAGATAGTAAAAAATATGAAGATATTGATGTTTCACATTAATTAGTTTATTTTTCGATTTATTAGAAATTTAATTTGCAGATAGTCTGTATTTTTGATTGAGAGATATGTTATCTATAGTTATAATAAAACTGTTTTTATTTTAATGAAAAATTATTAGATTTTTTAAAATAAATTTTATAATTATTTTATTTTTATAATTTACTTTATAAAATGATTTGTTAGAGGATAAATATAGTTTAAAAGAATTGAATACTAAAATTATAGTAAACTCTTTGTATTAATTTTATATATCAGTTAAACATTTTTTTTCTTAATAATTGTATATTAAGTATAAGTGAATAAAGAACGAAAGGAATACTAATTATATGTAATAAAGAGATTTTAGAAAGAAAACAAATAATTAATTTATTTATTTATTAATTTATAGATTCGTACAGTAAAATTATTTTGTCTAATCTTTTAGTTTCTATAAGTGCCAAAAACATTTTTTCTTTTATATTAATCAGTATTTGATTTATTTTATTTGTCCTTTTAAAAAGAATTCTGTTATTTCATTTGAAACACGTTTAAAATTTTTTCTTTTCACTTATTATGATTCTATTTTCTAAAACCAGAAAAGCAATTGGAATGCTATTCTAAATTTATTGACCTGGAAAATAAAAATCAACAAAGGGTCCGTCGAAATGCATCCGAATTAACGAATTAGAGGGACCACAAGTCCACAACGTATGTATTATGGAGAAATGCAAAATTTGATATAATTAGAATAACTTTTAATAATCGTCAAATATATAACTGATGATAATTTATATAGACAAAAAAATGGAATATGCTATTTAAAAAAATAACGCTAAAACCCTAAACTGTAGAAATAAAAAGTTTGCTTCCATAATTAACTTGTTCATTATTTGTTTTTATAAGATTTAATATTTGATTGCTTCAGAAAAAAAAAAATTTGATATATTGAGGATAAATGGATGAAATTTGATGTTGATTGGAGGCAAGAAAACGAAGATAAGGTTGGCGAGATAATGATAATTGTACATTGTATTATTTAGGGAAAATGAGTTTTATTTTCTTTGAGAGAGAATAGTTATTATTTTTTATATTTTAAATTTTTAAAGACTTGGACAGAGATAGATGATAAATGATTTTATATTTAACCAATTTCCTCGTATAAGAATTCCTTTCTGAATTTGAAGCATGAATAAAATCTATATATATCTTGTCTTGAAAGAAAAATTTATGTTTTATTTAGAAAAGTGATTACAGTAAATACCAAATTTTGAATTTTTTGTTAGTATAGAGGTAGCTATTTATCATCATATTTATACTAAATATTTAAGTGGTTAAGTAGAAATATTCCAATGATTTTATAGTTTTTAAAAACCGTGGTTTCTTTTTTTAGGAATCAAATTGAGAGTATATATAGATTCTGAGAATATATTAAGGATATAATTATTTATGCCTCGGGCATAGTGCTTCTGCGGCTTTGTAATTGTATTTTGTCGTCATCATACGTTATCAAAATTCATAATCAGTATGGACAAATCATAATCACGAGCCTGTATTGTATTTCTATCTTGAGAACATATATAAAATTCATTTTGTGTTTTAGTCATGCAGCTATTGGGTCAAATCTTTATTATTTTTTATAAAAAATATTAATTTAAACTAATTCAAGATTTTATTCACTATTTTTTCGATCAAATTAATTTGTTTGGCCTAATTTTAACAAAAATAACATAATTTAATCGATTATATGCGTTAAATTTTAATTACTAAAAAACATCTTTAAAAAAAGACGTTTTAGACATCTTTATTCGAATAGCAGAGTTCAGTTTGAGTTTTAGCCATGTCGTCAAACGTTTATCTTGTATACGTTATCAAAATTCATAATCAGTATGAACATTTGTAATTGTATGGACAAATCATAACCACGAAGGTGTATTGTATTTCTATCTTGAGAACATATATAAAATTCATTTTGTGTTTTAGTCATGCAGCTATTGGGTCAAATCTTTATTATATCACATATGTTATCAACCGGACATTTAGAATTTTGCATGAATAAATTATAATCAGGTGCTGTGTTTCTACACAACTCCCTCCCCCCCGTTATTTAAGAACCGGACAGATTAGTGAACTGGTTAAAAAAAATAGTTCAAAGGTTTAATCATTTAACGTATTTAAATTATTATTTTAAATTTTTCAATAATTAAAATTAAAAATTTAATATTAATAAAATTTATGCTATTATTTATATTATTAGAACAACTCAAATTAATTATTATTTATACATTATTATTATTCGTGAAACTTTTTTCGTATTTTTGATATTATTGTAGCTTGAGTGATGTAGGACAGACGAAGATGCTATTGTAGTTTGACTACGACGACTAAGAAATTTCTACGTAGGTTGTTTACGTAATTTGGTACTTATCATTACTATTACAAATAAATGGTCATGTGTTAAAAGTAGGTATAACATAACGAATTCTACAATAATAAAAGCACGTGTCTCGCTTTGAATTGGATGCATAGAACTCTTGTTATATTTATGGACAATGCAACCACTATAAATACAAAGCCAAAGAGGCTCTCACTCACACTCACACCATCCTTAGCCACTATTTGCATTGTCATCCAGAACTCAAAACTACTGTTTTTTTTTCCTCCTGAATTGAACAATGGAATCGGAATCACCACTATGGCATGCCTCAATGAATTCAACATTATTTGGTACCATTGATGATGAACCAAAGGATTATTCCCTAATAACGTTTTTATTCCCTAAGCAATATTCTTACATGCCCCTATCATTGGTAATCTTGTTCACATGCATTGTCACACATTTTCTTTATTCCAAAAACACAAAAAAACCAAAGCTTCCACTTCCACCAGGACCTTCCCTCTTTACCATGTTAGCAAACCTTTTTGAATTTATTAGGAAGCCACAACAAACATTGGCCAAGATTTCTAAGATTTATGCCCCAGACATAATGCTTCTGAGGCTTGGCCAATCCACCACTGTCATAATATCTTCACCAAACATTGCCAAAGAAGTTCTCCAAACCAAGGATTTGTTGTTCTCGGATCGAACGGTTCCGAGTATTGTAACTTCCCTTGATCACCACAACTATAGCTTGCCCTTCTTACCGGTTTGTCCACTTTGGAAAGATCTAAGAAAAATATGCAATGAACAATTATTCTCCACCAAGGTCCTTGATCTAAGTCAAGGTCTTAGGCGTAAGAAGCTTCTAGACCTTCTCGGCGACATGCAAAAATACGGCCGAACCGGCGATGCTGTTGATGTTGGGCATGCGGCTTTTAGGGCATGCATAAATTTCTTGTCTAATACTTTTGTCTCCGAGGATTTCGTTGAATCAGTGGAGAATGGTGAGTACAAGGATATTGTGTCCACTCTTTTAAAATTAACCGGGGCTACAAATGTGGTGGATATTTTTCCATTTCTAAAAGTATTTGACCCTCAAGGACTCCAAAGGCACACTATTCATTATCTCAACAAGTTCTTTCACAACTTGGACAAGTTAATTGAGAAAAGATTGAAGTTAAGAGAAGAGGGACATTATGTTACAAACAATGACATGTTGGACGCACTTCTCGATATTTCTCATCAGGATAGCCAGAGGATGGACCGAAAAAAGATCAAACACTTTTTACTTGTAAGTTTATTCTCCTCTCTTGTATTTTCTTTCTAGGTTTGTTTGTCACTACATATCAACTATGCATGTCTAACCAAGTAAGTTATATGGTGTATATTATTGTAGGATCTACTTGTAGCGGGTACAGATACAACAGCATATGGATTAGAAAGAGCAATGACTGAAGTACTCCACAATCCAGAGGTTATGTCCAAAGCCAAACAAGAGTTGGAACAAAATATTGGAAGAGGTAACTCTATTGATGAGTCCGATGTTGCCAAACTGCCATACTTACAAGCAATTGTAAAAGAGAGTTTACGATTACACCCTCCAGCTCCACTCTTGCTCCCAAGAAAAGCTAAGGTTGATGTGGAGATCTCAGGTTATAGGATCCCAAAGAATGCAAGGGTCCTAATTAATGAATGGGCTATTGGTAGGAACCCTAATGTGTGGGACAATGCCAATTCGTTCTTGCCAGAGAGATTGTTGGGATCTAAAATTGATGTTAAAGGAAGAGATTTTCAGCTGACACCATTTGGAAGTGGAAGAAGAATTTGTCCTGGCTCTCCTTTGGCTATGAGAATGATTCATGTCATGTTGGGATCACTACTAAACTCTTTTGACCGGAAACTTCAGAGTATGGATAAGGATCAACCCCTCCTAGCTATTCCTCTTCCTATTATAATAAACAACTAATTAAGGGGTGTATTATTGTGAGTTAGAATTTGGTTTATAGTGAATTAAAGTATACACTAAAGCAACACACAAGAAAGACTAGTTTACTAGATTGTTTATGTTTAAATATAGATTACATAGATGCCGTTTTTAGGGTTGAGTTTGTTTTCGAGAACAGGACAGGACAAGATACTGAGAACAGGATATGACAAGATGTTGATGGATAGAGACATAAAATTTTGTGTTCTTATATTCTATTTGGTGATAAAATAGAATAAATTATAAAAATCTAATTTATTCTCATTTTTTTATTCAAAAAATTTGAGATAAAAAAAAATAAAAAATAAGTTGTATCTCTTGTTAGTGTCTTAGTGTCCTTCCTGTCAGGATGGACACAAAATACACTAATTCAGTGTCTCTGAATACACTATTTCTGTCCATATCTCCTCTGTCAAATACAATTTTATATCTTTGTATTCATGTCTCGGTATTCTATCTCTATAAACAAACGCGGCCTAAAAGTTGTGTTAAATAGAATGTGGTATTATAAGATTTGTTTCCAATAGAAAATATGGAAAGCATGTGGTGTCCCTAACAACGAGCAAAAAGGGGTCCCAGTCGTAAATGTCGTAAAATCAATTTCAAGAATAAAATTAGGAAGAACGTTAGGGTCAACGATTTTGGTATTTTGTAACCATTAATTAGTTATTATTAGTGTTTTTAATAGTGTGAAATTATATCTAATGGTAAAAAATCACTCACTTTTTTTTTATAATTAAGTGCTGGTCAAAAAACACCAAAATTACGGATCCCTAAATTTTTTCTAAAATTAATATAATTGGTCACTTTTCCCACTCTCTCTATTGATCTTTTAGTTTCCTTTTATAGATTTTTAGTTATAATTCTGAGGGTTTTTAAATAAAACAAGAGAAATCTTATATGATATGACTTATGAATAATAAATAAAATAAAAAACTTATTTTGTATGTGCTCAATTTCATAAAATCAATTCTATAATTGCATTTAATTAATTGAGTGGGTTCATCGGATAATTTGTTTATTAATTTTTTTAATAATTATTAAAGATTTAAATTCATTCTTGTGTATATAATAATTAATCTTTAGTCCTCCAAAATAAAAAATAGCGTAAATTTTTTTTTAAATTACATTTGATTCAACCTTTATATTTTTAAGCAAATATTTTTAAAAATAATAAAAAATAAAAGAAAAAAAATGTTACATTCTTCTTATCTTTTTGTTCAATTAATTCTGAGATTGATAGGATGGGGAGAATATTTTCCGGTTGGGTCTCGCTGCCGACATTGGGTTAGCCACTAGAAAAGCCTTCACTGGCTACTACTACTACTATTACTATTACTACTACTACTACTAATAATAATAATAAGAATAATAATAATAAATTATTGTACATGGTACATGAATAAACCCTCTAGTCATGACATTTGGAAATTCAAGTTGAGTTATTTCTGACATCACTCTCTGGCTAGTGAGATTAGTCTCTTCTACTTCTTGTTCTGTATTAAATGAACTGTCCAAGGGAGAAATTTGGGAAGCTCCAAAACTATTTATTTGAACTTTTTATTTATAAAAAATAATAGTATTAATATTTGATATAATTTTTAAAATTTAATTGTAGTATTTTAAAAAGTTATTTAAGTATTTATAGAGAAGTTAAAAAAAATTCTTCTTTCATAATAAAAAGTTTTTGATCATATTTCTTTTAAAATAAATACTTTTAAAACTAAAAAATCAACCCAAAATAATTTATTTATAAACTACTCTTAATATAAGCATTTGTTATTTAAACTATTTTTTCAAAAGAAACTTAATTAAGCTAGGCCAAATTCGGATTTGGTCTATATATGATTTGATAAAGTGGCTAATAGTTATTGAATTTTACTTTGATAAGTGAAACTTGTCGGAAACAATAAAATGTGATGCTCTTGTAATTTTTGGAGGTTTCATGTAGGCTGAGGCAAAAATAGCCCGTACAACATACTGAACATAGCAAAGTGGGCTTAGCGTGGAACCTCTTGTTCTTTTGAGTGCAGTGGTTATTCTTTTGTGGTCGCCTGAAAACTTGTGTCATTTTTCCACTGCAGGTTCTGAGTGGCATAGCTTTGTTATCTTTTAGACTTGCCAAGGCGCCTAGAGATAAAGAACATCCATATGGTCACTTGATTTGTATCTCCATGTTACTCCTTTTATCTCTTATATGCTTCAAGTTACTGTTTCTTATCCATATGCATGGACATTAAATGTTGGCATTTTATTCATTACTAAATGTAGGGGTCATTTGAATACAATTGTATGTTACATGTAAGATCGTGGTTATAAGAACAGAGGAGTATCACATAATGCAATTCTTTTCCTGATATTTTGTTGTGATTAGATTACTGAGTAGTGCATGGTTGCTGTTGATATTTATTTATGAGGAGTGTTATTAGAGTCAGCAGAATTTGTGATGTTTAGCCATCAATTAGCTATCATCAATATTTTCAATGATGTGAAATGACATTTAATGGTGTAGGATTACTCATTTTTCTTTTGATAGTTAAATGTTAGCCAAATTTCAATAAAAGTGCTGTTCCTAACTTTCTCTTTATTTATTTAGTAAAGATTCAAAGACTTGATTCTTTCATGTGGTTTTTTATGTCTTTTAAAATTACATTTCTCTATCATTGTTGTATCTCAGGACATGGAAAGTTCGAGACTTTGGGAGCTCTAGGAATCTCTTGTATGCTTTTGGGAACAGCAGGTGGCATTGCATATTTGCATGCCATGCGGTTGATATTTTGATGGTACACTTCAATAGTTGAATAATTTTTTACTTCATTGTCTTTGTTGCTTCACTTATTACTATGACCAAAATCATTCAAATAAATGCTGAATAAGCTTTTTTTTTTCCTCTTTTTTGGAAATAGATTGCAAGACATCTTTTCAATACTGCATTCTTATCAATCTGCAGGGATTGTTCTCATCTGGCCCTGAAATGGTTAGCCATGCAGTGGCACATGAACATGTGCATAGTCACGGACATGGTGGACATCACCATGGCATCGACATGGAACATCCTATCCTTGCTTTGAATATGACTATTCTGTCAATATGTATTAAAGAGGGGTAATGATATTATTTAATTTTAACATGCACATGTGTTAGGAAGAGGCCCTGTTTTCCTAATTCCTATTCTAGTCACCTATTCTAAGTATGTTAACTTTGCAGTGTGTTAACTATTTTAAGTATGATTTGATTATGTCCACTATTAGATTCTGTATTATATTTTAAATGTTGGGGATGTAACATATTGTTCCTTCTCCAAGAGACCAAGACCTCAGTATTTATAGGTGCTTGTGAATTGTTAGGCTTTACTGGATAACAAAACGAGCTGGTGAGAAGCAGGGTAGTGGACTGATGAAAGCAATTAAGTAAATGCATGGAGTAGTTGCTCTCATTGGAGTTGGTAAGGACTAAGGAACTTTGTTTCTGAAAGGTTATTCATTTTAGTTATTTGGTATATTCTGTTAAGATACTGGCTAAGTACATGTCACGGATTACGAGGCACTAAGGGGTGTGTTGTTGCCTTGTTGGGTTAAAAATAGTGATCGGTTATGACGGGTTGAAGCTATTAGTATAATCATGACATCATTATAACTTATAAGGTCAAGGGACTAAATCAGTTGGAATTTGTAGTTTGAGGGATCAAGTTGATAAAGTTAATATCTTAGCTGCTATACAAGTATGCATATATTTGTCTTTTGAGGGACTAAAATTACATTTCGATCTAATTTCTGAAAGGCCGTAGATGTCATGCCTCTGTTTACGTATCCTCTTTGCACAGGATTTGTTTCTCTAAACTTGATTTATGTCTTTTTAATTGCTTACAGGCACTGACCCTGGACTTCTATCTCCATTTTAGGAGGGTCTATTCTTGGAGTGAAGTTTCTAGATCCCCTTGCAGGACTGCTTGTGTCAGGCATGATTTTAAAAGCTGGGGCTGAAACTGGTTACCAAAGGTAAGGTTCATAATTATATGTTCCACCTCAGTTTATCATTGCTTGCTATGTGACTGTGAAGGGAGTTGGTAAAAGATTGTCCTTCTCCACAAGTATCTATATGCAATTTTAGTTATGTCCAAACTTCTAATCTAATCAACATGTTCCTTCTGATTGATTATCAGTATCTTGGGATTGGTGGATGCTGCAATCCCAGCGAGCATTTGAATCCTATTAAACCAAGAATATTGCAAGTTGATGGCGTCAAGGTTTTTCTTCTCCTCTTTGGACTTTGCATGTGATATCTCAAATAATGTCATCCTTTTTACTTGAATAAATACATGAAATTCTTGTTTCCATTTTTTTGTATGCACTGTGCTCTCTAGTTCTGTTTTGCATATTAATTTATGGACTAAGGTTGTATTCATTTCTGGTTATTGTTTCAAAACTTTCTTTCAATAATTTGTATGCAGGGGTGTCATCGCTTAAGAGGAAGGAGAGCTGGCTCATATCTATATCTTGATGTACATATTGAGGTTTGTTCTCCCCAATCGTATGTTATGTCACGTATTATGCATTGGATATTCCTGATTTAATTGCATTATGATCCTATCTCCGGGACTGACTTGCTGGCTTCCGGTTGTGGGTTGATCCTTTTTTAGTGTTAGACTGTTAGTGCTGCACATATCATTGGTGAAAATGTCCGAAAATGAATTCACAAGTTCCATCCAACTGTGGCTGAAATCTTCATACACATAGGTCTTAATATTCAATTTTCATAGTTTCATAAATTTCTTACTTTGCCCAAGGAAGAATCTTATTTATTTATTTTAATATCAATTTCTTAGCTGATAAGATTATCAAATTTCTCTTGTAGATCCTGCAATGTCATGTCTTTCTCCCAGCACAACAGATCAACAAGAAGATTCTTGGAGTGAAGACAAGGAACATGGTAGTATTGCTTCTGCTAAGGATAATAACATTGAAGGAATTGTTTCTGATATAATCTCATCGAATTTCCCACAGGTAACATTTGAATCTATTCCATTGTTTGTGGAATTTGAGTTGAGTTTTGAAGTTAGAATCACTTGTATTTTCAGATGTCAGTTGAGGCGTAACACAGCACATGTTTCAAGGCAAAATTTTAATTTCCTAACTTTGATGAGTTTGACATGTAATTTGAACGAGTGTCTTGTAGTAATCTACGTTGAGTTACTCACAGAGATGCAATGGAAATAGCAAAACAAGCAGAAAGAGAGGTTTTGAAAGCTGTCTCAAGTGTTATTCATGTTGGCATTCAGCTACGTTTGGGGCAACCATTTTCACATATTAGCCATGGTTAGAAGTTAGACACATTCAAGAAAATTAGAGAGAAAAATTCTTGCATTTTGGTATGCATAAGGTTAAGCAGATTAACATTAAAAAATTGTTTTTTTTTTAAGTATTATTCTATAGCCAATATTTTGGAAGCGGGTTCAATAGTTGCGAAAAATTCAATAATTTATTTATGATGAGAAGTTATGTTACCATGACAACAACAGAACACACTGCAGCGTGCAGAGTTTCCTTGCAGCCATGTAACACTACTGAATGAATGTGGTTAAACAATTAACAGATTTCTCTTTGAGAACCTTGTAGCTTTGGTTGACTGAGAGTTAGTTCAATCGTGTTTATTACTACTTCTGATTATTATTAAATGTTAGAAATTAAGACAACACTTTTCACCTTCTAAGAAAATTTATTTCTCAATTACAACAATTTGAGTGACTGTGACACTCCTGAAGTCCTGATACTAAGTACTAACCACCAAACAAATAACTGACCCTATCTTTTTTCATAAATAAACAAATTTCGATAAATTTGGCATTGGTCATTTTATCAGTCTTAGAAGATGTATCAAGACTCTTTAAAAGTTTATGCTAATCTATTTTACTTTCATGAAAATGTAAGAGTAGAACCCGCTTAACAAGATTGCCTTCATTTTGCTTCTTAATGACTTGAATTAGGGACCGTTTAGAAATTTTTTTTTTTTTACCATTTTAGTCCAACATTATAATTTCTAACAAATTTAATTATCAAATGATTTCTAATTTTTTACTTTTAAGGTAACTAGAGTGAGACCCGCGCAATGCGTGGAGAAATAGATTATTTATACTATAGAGTATATTTTAATAAATGTTATATTAAAAATATTTTAGAGAATATATTATAAATAGGTTTTGAATTTATTTATTTTTAAAAAAGACATAAATTATTTATATTAGAGTTATACAAAACTATATTTTCCTTTTTTTTTCATTTTTCGATTTGCATTAATGGCTATTCTTTGTCTTTTCTGCGGTTTTCTTGTTTGTAAATAATTAAAAGAATAAATGAATGAGAATGAAAAACATATAAAAATGTTACATTAAATTTAAGAAATTTTTGACAATTAGTATGAGAAATTAAGAAATGAAGAGTAGTAAGAGTCTTAATATGTATAAGTTGTAGAATTTGAATATTTGTAACTGAAATTTTTTATAATTATTATTATTATGACACTTTTAATGTATGTTTATTGCATTTAATTAGTACTTGATGTTTCAATTGAATAATAATAAATAAGAGATTTTTGTTTTAATTTTTTTAAAATATTTTACTAAATAGTGATTGGTTGATTTTCATCTTTTGTACTAACCTGAAATAAAAGGTAAATTGGCACTCCTCTTTGACGAAGATATTACTTTCTCCTCATCCTTACTTGTCTAAATTGGATAGATCTAAGTGTTTCAAATAATTGTGTTTCTACATTTTTAAAATAGGCATCAAAATCACCTTATGAATCAATTTACAATAAAATAAGAAAGGTGCAATAAAAATTATGTTAAACAAACCAAGCTACATAATCATATGCTGGAGGCACATATCGTCTTGTCTTCCTTTTTTTGACAGGATTTCTCAACAAAATATGTTATAAGATTCTTTTTGTACTAACCTGAAGTGGAAGCTAAATTGGC